>NC_021164.2:74484894-74506707 GCF_000331145.2 Cicer arietinum | reverse complement strand
CTCCAAACTTTATCTTCAATTAAAATAAAAAACTGTTTTTTTTTTTTTTTTTTTTTTTTCTTTCTACCAACCATCTCGTATATCTATAATGGAAGCTTTGGTCAGCTGAAGAATATTCATGCGGTTTCAAATTTCAAACTTATTCAAATTAATGGTTTTGCCGACATGCTACCTCATAAGTTGAAAAATATCTTTTTCAAAATTTATGCGAGCCTTGTTATATCATGTTGGTCTCATTTTTATTTGGTAGGTCTCTTTCAAAAAACAATAAGATTCACCGAATTTCGTCAAATAATAATAATGAATGTGTTATAAAAATGTATTAGTGTCATGCTATTATTTTCTTCAATTCATAAATAGATGAAAGTATAATACTGAAATAATATTTTTATATAATATTTTATCTATTTTTCAAAATAAATTTGTATTAGTTATCAATTGTTGAAAGAATTGTACTTTTGAAGTATTGAGGACTTCTCCTAGCCCACATAACATAACCCCAAAATATTTAGGTAAATGTTCATCTTATTCCTTGATTTTATCTTTCCATACTCAAATACATTATCTAAAACTATGATCGGATAGTGTAATTTATACTACCGGAAATGAAAATCTGATAAAAAGCTATATAACATTAGAGATTGAAAGAGCATTAATCGAATTTCTTAGTTCTAACCTTAGAAACAGCCTGACGGTGAGCCCATAACCGTGGCAGACCCAACATTCAAAAGGGCCATTGAATAGTAGCTTGTTAAATTTTGATTAAAGTTGGAAATTTCTTTGATAAAAAATTGTGATTATAATAAAATGCCCATTGTGAAATGAGTTTCCCAGATTATTCACATTTGTGTGGGGCAACTGAACATACTATAGTTGACGTAAAAAACAAAATACGATAGTATAAATCCATTCCTGAATCGTTCCCATCACATGTACTGACCAACCACCATGCAAATATGTCAATGACGTTTGATTCAACGTCATCTTTTCCCCTTTTCATAAGAATGTGTATGATTGAAAACATGTTATTGCTTCAACATATTTATTTCTGTACAGTAAAGCTTATTCGACGAATTTTAAAATGATCCTACACATTCATTATGCACTAAAAAGTTATGAAACACAAATACGAACCCAGTGTTATATATTGACGCATATCATACCAGAAGTCTCCTTGAATCATTGATGTTGTGCTACATAGCTAAAAAATTAGGATTGACAGAAAGAGAGTACTCCAGAGAACGGGGCAAATTTAAAATTAATTCTGTTTGCCTTACCTTTTATGACTTTCCCTGTCTCGCTGTACCAATATGAAGAAAAAAAACTAGCATTAAAACGA
Source organism: Cicer arietinum (assembly GCF_000331145.2). Taxonomy (NCBI): domain Eukaryota; kingdom Viridiplantae; phylum Streptophyta; class Magnoliopsida; order Fabales; family Fabaceae; genus Cicer; species Cicer arietinum. Next base: position 74,505,368 of record NC_021164.2, on the reverse strand, counting down.
GATAGGGAAATACAATGTACTTTGCTTGCGTGGGACACGTGCATATGTGACTATAGGATAGAGTAGGAGCTGAAAATCAACTGAGATAGTGACTATAAAATTTATTGCATAACAAAGCATAGCTGTAATATGATTAATCAAAGTGGTGTCCACAACACAAATAGCTAATTTTGTGTGGCAACGCCAACTGTTTAACAGAGCAATGCCTAAACAAAGTGTAACGGAACCATTGATGGCAAACATTCTCAAAATTTTAGCTAAAATGTAAACCAAACAGACAACTGTTGTTGCATAGCAAAATTAACATCAACTGGAACAACCTGACAAATAGTTACATACAATGCTGCAAGGAGGAGAGAGAATCACAAGGACAAAACCAGCAAGGTTGGGAGTAAACACAAAAGAAACAATGCCGCTTGGACAAAATGACATCACAAACCATAATGCAAATATGCAAGCCTTCATTGTCAAATAATCTCAGTCATATGCTTCTATAATATTCACGAGATAAATCAATTGCTCTGATATCTAACACCTGGTTATGTTCCTGCTGCTTGCTTAATGCTCTGCTGCTATGGGTTGTTGTACCAAGGTAAGCTGTGGTTTGTCTTCGATGACTATAACACCATTCATATGAGATTCTGCTTCATCTGGCTCTATGTTCAGAGACAGAGTTTCACTCGTCTCATCAGACAAGGCACTGTTCCCCTCAATAGCTGCAGCTGCTTCATCTTTCTCTTCCCTTGTTGCATTGGACAAGATGGTAACTTCAGTTGTTACACTAGATAAGGAGGTTTTCTCATCATTCACCGCCTTAGATGAAGTCCGTGCAGTTGCTGAATTGGATGAACTGATTCTTTCAGGAGTCAGTCGGGTAGGGAGAGATCTTCGTTGTGGCTTCTTTTGATGAACAGGAGGACTAATTCCTTTAGTGGGGTTACTCTGAGACACTTTCTCATCCAAACTTAAACGACATTGTTGAGCACTAATGTTAGTGCTTCCTTCTTGCTCTGAAGATATTGAATCCTTCCTTCGACCAAGCTTGGGAGATTTTGCTCTTGTAGTTGGTATCTAAATTCAAGTCCAAAGAATTTAAATTTCTAAACCATACACCAAACATGCTAACTCAAAAAAGTTCATGGAGCATATCAATCAACAGTTTCAGAGTGAAAAAAAGGTCAAAACTACATTAGAAAACTGGGTTTTTTCACCCCCTTATAGTTAGATTCAAAAGGTCAATAATATGAAGTCTCCCACAAAAAATATCAACTGATGGAAGTATAAGGTTTTAAAATTTGTTCAAGTTCTCCTGAATCTTCAATTTGTGTAAAAAATTCATTTTAATTAGATCAGCATAAGATTGATATATAAATACAATACATGTAAAGGTTCTCGTTAATTCTGCTAAATCCAACACTGACAATAGAGTTCAACCAACTAGCTAACTTTAAATATCTCTAACTAGAGCCAAGCAATTCTATTGTTAAGTTGACCTGGCATTCAGATGAGGAGATGATAAATCATCTGATAACACCAAGTAAGTGAAAAGCCATCGAGAACAACAAATTAAGAACTATTCATATTTAGAATCGGTTAGAATCATAAAAATCAGTTTGGAAATAGCAAAACTACTTAAATTCAAAAACCACTTGATACAAGTCACGAAAGCACAAACCTAGTCTAAAAGTTCCAGATGAAAATCAATGAAAGATAATTGAAAAGAATATTCAACACTCTAATTGAAAGTCCATAATCTTGTAAAATAAACCATCAGATTCATTGAATGAAGTCATATAGTTAAAAAAAAAAATCCAACATTTGAAGTAGTATTTAGAACTTAAGCATAATATAAGTATATAACAGGTTTATTTTTAAAAAACTTCACCTCCTTACTAATGTTAAGTTGACCTGGCATTCAGATGAGGAGATGATAAATCATCTGATAACACCAAGTAAGTGAAAAGCCATCGAGAACAACAAATTAAGAACTATTCATATTTAGAATCGGTTAGAATCATAAAAATCAGTTTGGAAATAGCAAAACTACTTAAATTCAAAAACCACTTGATACAAGTCACGAAAGCACAAACCTAGTCTAAAAGTTCCAGATGAAAATCAATGAAAGATAATTGAAAAGAATATTCAACACTCTAATTGAAAGTCCATAATCTTGTAAAATAAACCATCAGATTCATTGAATGAAGTCATATAGTTAAAAAAAAAAATCCAACATTTGAAGTAGTATTTAGAACTTAAGCATAATATAAGTATATAACAGGTTTATTTTTAAAAAACTTCACCTCCTTACTAATGTTGGTCCAGAGACCCAGAAAATACAAGTTTTATAGTGTTAACTGTTAATAACATACTCAATCTCCACAATAAACATTCCAATGCATTTTTAAATCCAACAGACATTTTGGAAGCATAACTAAACAATTTATGCAATATGTACTGCCAAGGAGAGTAATTAATTTCTATGCTCAAGAGAGATTTTATATAGTGAATGGAGACCAATCATTCTTAACCATGGAATATTTCAGAACAAGCAAGACATTTGATTAGACATACACTAATTTATAGAGTGAAGTGGGAACAGTGAGAAAAGCTTAAATCAGCAGATATTGCTCTTTTCAAATAAATTCAGAAGATTGGTCAGGTCAAGTATGTGGGTGTATGCACATCTGTGCACTTGGGCATTACATGCCAATAGAAAACACATTTCCTACAGTTCAAAAAACACTGAAAATAATTAGACAGATGACCCGCAGCGGGCTTGCGTGCAATCAGGCAGGTCAGGCATGCATGTATTCCCATAAACAGAAACTCACCTTCTTCAACTCCACCCTAGAAGGAGGAGGTTCCTGATAGAAGCTTGGCATTGGAGTTGCTTTAAATGCTAGTTTTTTCCTAAGTTTCTTAATCTCAGCTTCTTGGGTCTCCTATAAAAAGAAATCAAGTGTTGATATACGATTAAAAGCCATTAGCAGCAAGTTTTCAGCCAAGCTATCAAATATTATCACCTTGGTTTTTGCTTGCATGTTGCTCTCCTCTACTTCCTTCGCATGAATCCTTTCCTCAAGCTTAGAGTAAAACTGGCCACAAAAATATGAACTTTTTACAAAATACAAGCTTATTCAAAGGAAATTCCCATGGTAATGCAAGGTTAAAAGCAAGTAATAATTATTTACCTCTTTTCTTCTCTCAGCTCGCTCATTACATTTGAAACTGAATCCATAATTTGGCATTGTCCCTACTCTGCGAGCTTTGGCATCTTCTGCAGTAGGACTTTTAAGTTGATTAAGAACAAACCATTTAGTCAATTTTAATATAAACAAATATTTTATGGATTTTTTTTCTCCCTCGTCATTTTTTAGATGTCCTGCATTTAGTAGCAGGATTCAAAACTAGCCACTGATGATGTCCCTAAGAAGCTTATTTGCATTAAAAATGGACTGAACTGTAGCGAATTTCACTTCCAAAAAATATGATCCAAGCATCTAAGGCCAAGGGAAATTTAATTTATCCATAAATTTATTGTATCTAGATATAAATAAACCCCCCTTCACTCCCTATTTCCACTCACAAGAAAGAAGAATCAAAACTCGGGCATGAAAAAAAAAAGGATACGAAGATGATTCAGCTTTTCCTGGAACATTATCAAGTGGTTCTTTCTTTATTAATCGTGGTCCAGTCTTCTCCCTACATCCAAAAAATTGCAATCCAAACATCAAAAATATTAAGATGGACGAATCTATATACCATATTCTTTCTTCAGTGAACATAATATGAATTATTCAAAATAAATACTAAGCATTTCATACGTTGGTGCTTCAGAAGATGCTGCATCAGACTTTCCAGGGATCTGAGAAAAAGTGTAAAAAGATATATCATGAAATGCCAAAACTATAATTCTATTACACAACCAAAAAGATAAAAATAAAAATAAAAATAAATAAAAAGCAGAAACCGAGGAGTACAGTTATCTGTATGTACAACTACCTGTGCAACTGTTAAAGTAACAGCAAAGTTTACCTTGGACAGTCGAGTCTGCTTGTCATTGATCACTTTGTTCTTAACCAGCTGTCTTGGATGAGAGTCTAAAGTGAGAGTACCGTTTGAAACAGAAGATGCTGCTGATGCCTCTTCATCTTTCCCGTCTTTGTTCTTTCTAACTGAACTTGTATGAACACCTCTAGGACTTGGTTGTTTTGCATTCTTATTCTTGACAGGACCCTTTCGTGTCCTAGATTTACCTGTTTCATCAATGATTTCCACTTCCTCTTCCTATAATTTACAAAATAAACAAGATATTCAAATAACAAAATAAAATGATGAACCTATTCAGGGCAGGGTGGGGTGGATTCCTCTCACCTTAGTAACATCATTTCCCTCTATATTGTCATTTGTTCCTTCTTTCATTTCTTCCATAGACAAATTATCATTTCCAACGCTATCTGACTGGTCGAAATTTTCATAATTTCCATTTGGATCTACATTTTCTACAATTTCAGCAACTACAGGGTCTACATTTAAAACAACACCATCCTTTGCAGAATTAGAAAGTTCTTCATGGACACCATTTTGGTGTACTCCTTCAAGTCCATCTGCCAGTGAAGCATTACTCGGATCCATCATTCACTTCACAGCAAGCTACAAGTTATATAGAACCAATGAACCGCAACTTAGAGAAGATTGAATAACATTTCAAACTAAGAGTACATAAAAAAAGATGCATCTGATCTCTGCATAGTTGGCAAGTAGATGAAGACAAATTGCGAAATGACTTTTAAATTGATTTGCAGCAACAACATTTTCTCAGGTGTTACCAACCAAATGAATTAAAAAAAAAAAAAAAGAAGAAAAAACTAGGGTATGAACTATGAAGAGTAACATTAACATAACACAGTGAAATAACAAGGAAGTAAACAAATCAAATCAGGGATTAGTAAATAAAACAAGTAGAGCATAACATAATGAGATTCCGAAACTATCATTTGAAAATATATAAAAGTTGGAATTGGAAAGAGAATAGAAATCAATAGAAAAGAAGTACATTAGTAAAATCTTAGTCGCAAGTATATAAGTGAAAATGAAAGATATTGGTGAGTGGTGGTTGCTAACCTCAAGTATCAAAAGCGGAATAGCATAGTGGGTTTAGAGATCTGAGGATCCAACAAGATCCGAGAGATTGAAACTGTTGCTGATAATTTATCTTCTTATTTTAATTAATTAATAATAATTTTAAAAAACAAGGGGAAGAAAAATAAAATGAGAGAGAGAGAGAGTGAGAGAGTGGGAGTGAGGGGAACGTAGTTTTTTAATAATAGAAAGAGGAGAGAAGGGGTTTGTTTGCTTAACTTGAAATGAAATCTATTGAATTGAATTTCCAGGTCAGACAATGTCGCTTTCTTTCTTTGTTCTGCTCTAGTAGTAATACTCACGCTCCACGCTTCTTTACACGCCCTTCCCGCTTCACTCTATGGTAACAAAATATTCAATAATTATATCTACAAATATTTAATCGATTTATTAGATCTGTCAAAATAAATATATAACTTTATTAGATTTAACTTCAATCATATGGCTGGATTATTATAATTTTAATAAAATACTATCAGATATTCGATTTCCAAACCGAAATTTTTCACTTTTTTAAGGTCATTTATATAATTACTATTTGAATTATAAATTATTTTATGTATAAATTGATTGAGTACAAAAATATCTTTAGATTGATGTAGCTAGATGAACTTATGTGCCATCCATATAATTTTTTTGAAACTATTTGCGACTCCTAGTTTTATTTTATTGGTTACCATTTGTCATCCCTAGTTTTATTATATTCTTATTATATTATATAAAAATATTGAAAAACATTATGGTGTATAAGTTATAAAATAATTAGTTTTTATTTATTAAAAAAGATGGTATTTCATGAATCAAATTGACGGATATTACATTAATATCGAATAATACAATTCAAAATTGCTAAAATTAAAAAGTATGAATTTATAAACAAAATATCAACAGTCAAAGTATAAAAAGGTGAAATATATAATATCACAAAACTTACAAACATGATAAACTTGAAATGTCTAGTATATCCATGTATTTAACACTATAACGAGAAGAAAAAACGATTTTGAATTGTAGTTTAAGATAAAAAATTTATCTCAAATCACCCCACTCTTGGGTTTAGAAAAGAAGAAAGGAATAAAATGAGGTGATGAGAAGAAGTTGGCGTTGAAAAGTTTAGACTTTTTTTTAAAGTTAAATAAGTATTTAATCTCTATAAAATTTAACTATTTTATTTTTCGTTCTTATAAAAAAAAATTATAAACTGATAGTCCCTTAACAAATTTCCTATTTATTTTTTGCCCCTTATTTTAAATCAATTATTGTGTATCATTTGAATTTTTAATGATATTTTGACGCAATGTTTAGAACATATAAACGACTTTCGCATAAAAATTTATTTATTTTTAATAAATAATGAATTAAATATGAATTTTTAAGTTTTTTGTGCTTAAAATTCAAATTTAATTAACCACATATTCAAATTTTTTAAATTTTATAGTGAAATTTATTAAAATGTCTCAAATTTTTCTGCAAAATATTATTCAAAAAATACACGATCGCTGGTATAATGTAAGAGACAAAAAATGAAGACAAAAATTTGTAAGAGACTAAACATTTATAAAAACTAAAAGCAAAAAAATAAATTTTATAAAAATTAAAAATATTTTTAACCTTCTTTAATAACTTATATTAAGAATTAATATTGTTGTTAATCTTGCCATGTCAGGCAATTTCGCAATCTCAACAACCAAACCTATCATATGCTAGAAGTGAGTATGCCATGCAAACCTAACAATTTCACGTAGGATGCTAAAGGCAAATGTTATGCATTCTTTTAAGATAGAAAAAAATAACTAGTTTTTCGACTAAATCAATAATCGATTTTTAAAAACTGAATATTTATATTATAGTTTTTAATCGATCTATATACTTTGAATATAGTTATCTATATTTGTTAAAAAACATATCATCTATGCAAATAAAAGAGAAAAGTTTTAAATTGAATTATAGCGATCAATATAAATTGATACAGTGATGAAAAAGATAGTCCAAGTGAGTCAACCTTATTACTTATATATTAACTAAGTTTCTACATAAATTAACAAGTAATCTAACTATATTTTAGCAATTTTCTTTACCGATTGTTAATTTAGATGTCCACATATATAAAAATCATGAGAAACAAATATTGTAATATTTTTTTACAATTTAAAAAAAAGTAGGTCAAAATTTTTCAAAAAGAAAAATATTTTTTGATAGAAAATAATCTAGATTTTTAAATTTTCCAAAAAATTAAATTAAAATTTTTTTTCAAACAAATTTTTTATAAAATGAAATATCAATAATTTTTCAAAAAAAATTGGAATTATTTTTCCGAACAATTTAAAAAAAAATCAAGATTTTGAAAAAAGTATTGGCCGGAAAACTAGTTAGAGTGGTTTTTAATTAATTTTATAAAATCAAATTCAATTATATGAATTAATTATAAAGATCAATTATGATAAATAATTTTTATATAAATAAAAATTAATTATGTTGATATAGTATACATAAACAACCATAAATTTTTATCTATCAATCATATTTATTAGATAATTGAAAAATATTTAACTTTAACCATGATTATTTCTAAAATTATGAATATTTATATAATTTGTGGTCAAGTTCCACCAAAATTTGTTATCCTAATTTTTAATTACATATTTCCGGCCGGCACTGACACTTCAAATTTAAAAACTTAGGCACACACATTTAATGACCATGCATGTAAACACTTCCTTAGTTAATTCAAAATTTTAATACAGCTCCCAAAATATTAAACAAGATGTCGCTCGCTTCAGTTGAAATTGGAACTTTTCAACTCCTGATTTATAAGCTATTCCATCTCACACCAGAATTCACTAGCTTGACATACGCATTTCTAAAATCTTCAAAGAACATATTCTCATTGTCTGCGTAATTTTTAATCCATCTGTACATTAAATGAAGTTCTCGTAAGTAATGCACATTAAGATAAAAAAATATAAGCAGAAACATACAGATGTTTTACCCCATGAAATTAGACATAGTTCTTGTATACTCTTTTAATATATTCATTTAATTATTGATGATACTAATAAAAAGAAAAAATCATGCAATAATTTTATTTTCCATAGTGTATGTTTGACCCCCCGACACAAGACATGGAACTATGTGTAGTATAGTACTAAACAAAATTTCAGCATATATAGTAGTATAGTACTAAGTGTAAACTGATACTCCAAAGACATGGAACCTACTTACAAAGACAAGAAGTAATGAATCACTAATTTTAGTGTCAGACGAATCTAATAAACTAAACTTACCTATCACCAGTATATGTACAGTTGTTATCCTAAGTATTGTTTTCAATTGATAGACTGTCTGTATTACCTGTTATTTTCTATAATTTTTTTATTTAATCTAAATATTATTTAAAGGATTCATCACTTTTTTGATTTGTGATCTTAGTGCTTTCCTGCTTCACAAAAAATAAATGCAGTGGGACCAGTTTTATATTAACACAAATGCTTGTTAAGAGAAAAAGAACCTTAAGCATTCATCATCCTCAACAAGTGCATGATCTGAAGGAAGACCAATCATACTTGGCATACCACCTGTATAAAAGAGAACCAGCAGATGAGAACGATAACATTATTAAAAAATATGAAGAACCTGCTATAAATATGTTAGGCCAACCAGAAATATGAGCATGCAATCACAGAACTTTAATTTATGTCATTTCTAATATATTTAAGGGAATGCGACCGATTCAGAGCTTATGTGATAAGCCAGTAGCTTAACTTGAAGCATTTAACTTTTGCATTTCCTCTTTGCTTTCGTTAGAAAATAAAATTGATTCAGAAAACAATGGCTAGTAAAAAGTTTATTTGAAATACCAAATCAACCTTTTAAGTGAGATAAATTGTTACTTTACCAGAAGATATCCAAGGCTTCTCCAAAAGAACCTTGTAATATGAATTGTCGAACGAAGTAGGGCTTCCGAAACCTTTACTTCCAAGAGTGTGGGCTCCAGACAAAGCTACCAGTTCTTGTGTTCTGTGAAAGAAAAATTCCAAATGGATATAACAATGCACGAGTAAGCTAATTCTGGTGGAATTTGCTGAAGATTTTATCCCAATGACAAATATTAGCAGACGGTCAATAAATTTGTTCAGTAAAACAGTATATCAGTATGTTTCCTCCTTTTTTGCTCTGTTTAGAATTAGGACTTAAATAAGATATCAGACTCAGCATGTCTCTATTTCGTGTTATGATTCTCATGTTAAGTTATGCACAATCTGCAATCGGACGATATTGGTTATTTCTTTATTTTCTGATTGCCTTGAAAGAACAAAAGAAACATGTTCTTCTTTTTAAAATAATTTCTGATCTTTAGTGTAATATATAGCTGCAAAAGTCTGAGGTAAGTATCAAATAAATAATACTTTCCACAGCTTAATGGAAATTTCAAGCAATCAAAACAGATGTAAAGTAAATGGTTTTCCTCCCCATACTCACGAGAAGCCTTTTTTCTGGAAGCATTTCTTCAAACCAGAAGCATCGAGTGTTTCCTCAGGAAGTTTTCCTTCAGAATCAGGCCCCCTACCATTAAAATGAAAGGAAATCTTATTGGCAAAAAACAAAATAGAATTGTTTGTTATGAAACAACTACTGAGTTAAATCTACACAAGCTGTTTTTTTACTTCTTCAGTAAAAAGGTTGATCATTTGTAATTCAAAAATCATTTAAGTAATACTATCTTATAGAGAAACTAATATGTCGTACTAACATAAAACTTGTTGTTTGTCATCCTAATGAGAAAAGTCGAACAAATCGCTTGTCAAATCATGTACTACCTTTGTCTCTAAATATAGGACCTCTTGAAAAATTTCTTGTTCCTTTCTTAAGGAAGAACTCCCTTCAAATTGTCAAATGCGTTAATGATTCTTTTATCAAAATATTCCTAATCATTTTTATCTGTTTTTGTAAAGAAATAAATTCTATGAGTGAGGAAGATAAATTAACTCTCTCATGAAGGGTAAACATGGAAAATAATACAAGTGTTAACAAATTTAATACTGCTACCAACTTTCTTAATTCGTATAGCTCATTCAACAAGATCCTGTATTTAGGAATAGAGTTACTATATGACTAGATTATAAGCATCTTACAGTGAATCTTGTCTGCCGAGTCTGACTTGGATAGCAGGACCTCCACATACTTCAACTGCTTCAGCTCCGGCCACAGAAATAATGTCCGCCCAGGATACTAACAGAGGTAAATTAAAATTTGTTGGTCTAAATAAAATCAACACTTATTATTAGAAGCAAATACCAGAAAAAACAAGGACCTGGGTGGATAGCATCTATCTGGGTCTTCGCTTTCTGCAGAACCTAAACAATACGTGATAAGTCCATTGAGACGTTAGCTGGGCCTGGCAGTTAAAGTATAAGATGTGGAACTTGATTAAGAAATTCATAGAGGAGAAAAAGAAGGGGTCTGCGAAAATATTGAGAGAAAACATGCCTTTACTGATTTTTTGAGACCAGCATTTTCAGGTCTTTCAAGTTCATAGACTATAGAACCATTCATGCCACCTGCAACAACATGAACAGGCAATTTATGAAAAGAATTATGGAAATACAGTTGCTAGTGGTGATGAAAGTATTACGAAGAAAACATAAGAAAAGAGCACACTATTTCCTATTTCCTAATTAAGCAATTGATGAGTAAAGGGTTCAACCAATAAAGAATACTACATTACATAGGAAAAAGGAATCAGGTATGAGAGTCTTTAATAACCCCTGAGCTGAGATGAATACCTGTAGTATCATCAATTTGAAAGGTTCCAGCATCATGGAAAACCAAACGAAGCACACCCGCAGCCTTTCCCTTTGACAATACCTTCCTCACCTCTTGTTTAATTCGAAGATATTCATTTGTAGCTGGTGTGACTCTTCATGAGGTGTGAAATCAGAAGAATTATTGCAATAATAGAAATAAATAAATAAAAAAAAGAAAAGAGAATGTTAGAAAGGGCGTAGTAATTATGCTGCTTACTTACGATATAGCGTTGGCTGGGAGAGAAGCAAAGATGTGAGTGAGGGGAAGAAGGCATGGCAACGTGGCTATGCATAATACACCTCTCCTACTGCTACTTGGAACCGCTACATCATCATAAATTCATAATCATTAGTGTAAATTATAAGCACGATTCCAACGGATTAGGTGATCTCACTCACATGAAGAACCATGCTCATCGCTGCGAAAAGAGCACGCTTGTGATTTCACACCTGATGCGGTACCGATTGAGCACTGCACAACATGCTTACTCACACTTGAACACATCATCTTTATCTCTTAATCTTATGTCACACACGCCTTTTCTAACTCTACTTCCCACTAAATACCCCAACATTTTCATTTTATCACTCTCTTTCTTATACATTTTTTAAATTAAATTATTAAAAAATACTATAAATTATTTCGGAATCATTTTTTACAGATTAAAAAAATTATTTAATGATTCTAATAGAAAAATTTTAAAATAACTTTTTATTTTAATACTTTTTTAAAATTTATTCTTAAAAAAATTATAATATATAGATTGAAAATTTAAAATATCTCTGTGTGATAAACTATTTAATCCAATTTATTATTTGAAGTTTTACTTTTTATTTTTTATTTTGAAATATAATAAAAATCAGACGGGTCCAATATTTCACACTAATTCCAAGAAATGGAAGCACAATTGGGGTGTGAAGGGTGGTGGCTTCCTTAAAAAAGTGTAGTGACCAGTGACCACTCTAAAATTTAATTTAATACTATAGATATATGCTAGTAGTACAAGAAGATTCGAAGAACTTTGAAACAAAATAAATTTACAAGAAAGAAGCGTAAAAGTCCTGTACAAGAGTAAGCAAGGCTGAATAGCTAAGAATTGCATACCAATTTCCTCAACATGGACTACATATTACAATAATAACACTCAAATAAAAAAGAAAAAGAAAAGAGAGAGAACAAATGTTATCTTGGGCCAGAAAGACGAACAGCTGATAAATAAGCATCACTATTACAATCTGATGGGGCAGAAGATGTGCCACCTTCACTTGATGATTTGAACATAGAAGAGTAAAGGCGAGAGCCCAAATAAGAACTTGTTGGTGGTTTAGGCACAATGCAAAGACCCTCTAACATTTGAACAACTTTAGTCATAGAAGGTCTCATTGACATGTCTTCTTGTATACACCACAATGCAACCCTTATAGCACAATATACTCTATCATCATGTTCATCAATTTTCAGCTCTGAATCAAGTATATCTTTCACTTTCCCTTCTTCCATCATCTTAAAAGCAAAAGTAGGAAAATGGGATTTCTCTGATGTCTCATTAGCATCATAGTTTTTCCTTCCACCAATGATTTCTAGCAGCACCATACCATAGCTGTATACATCACTTTTCTCTGATATAGCATAGTTTGTTATCCATTCAGGTGCAAGGTAACCACGTGTTCCTCTTAGTGTTGTGAAAACGTGGCTTTGTTCTCTATTCATTAGTTTGGCTAAACCAAAATCTGAAACTTTGGCCATGAAATGATCATCTAGAAGCACATTTTCAGGTTTGATGTCACAATGAACAATCTTTGAGTCACAATCTTCATGAAGATAAGCCAACCCTTTTGCTGTTCCTAATGCTATGTTAAACCTTGTATCCCAATCCAAAAGAAATTCACTTTTTTTCTTCTTGAAAATCCATTTATCCAATGAGTTATTAGCCATGTACTCATAAACTAGAAGCCTATGAGTTCCATCAGCACAAAAACCTTTAAGCCTTACCAAGTTAAGATGATGAATACTACCGATGATGCTAACTTCAGCTCTGAACTCTTTCTTCCCTTGACCGATACCTTCAAGCTTCTTCACAGCTAATTGAGTTCCATCAGGTAGAACTCCTTGATAAACTGAACCAAAACCACCTTGACCAAGCTTCACAGAAAAGTTATTAGTTGCTAGTTCGAGATCTTTGTAGCGGAAACGAATCGGCATACCGGTTAAATTCTCCAAGAAATTGTCCTCTTCAGAATCCTCTCTAGGAGACTCAGGTAACCTTTTCTTTTTCCTGTAGTATCTAACCCCAACAAAGAGCATAACAGAAATAACAAACAAAGTTAATATGACAATTACCACAACAACTACAACATGCTTATTACTACTGTTTCCACTTCCTCTTTTGCTTCGATCACTTGAAACTTTAATGTAAGAAACATAACCAGAATCAGCAGCATCATCAGATTTCCGAAAACTTCCTAAACTTTCCAAAAGGAAACAGTTTCCTGAACTTCTATGAAAGAACATTGCAAGACAAGAACAATTTCCACGGCAAGACTTTTGACAACCGGCCAAATCGGTTTTCGAAAAGGGCTGAATAAAATCAAGAGCAAAATAACTCAATCCATCATCAGCTTTAACAAATTGAATAGATTTTTGTAATTTACCATCACAAGGAGAAACAAAACCCGGTTTACAACTAGGAAGAACAGAAGGACAACTACACCTACGGTTACTTGTGCATATGTTGTAAGGATCACAAGGTTCTGGTGTACCACAAGGATCCTGTGGTATTCTAGTTGAAGAAGCACCATTTGATCCACCACTATTGAGATTAGAGAAAGTAATAACACCATCTTTTCCCAAAACAGCAACCCAAGTATCATTTACACCTGCATCATCAGAGAAAATGAATTGCCACAACAAAGACTTATTCTTATCATAAAACCTCCAAGAATTGTCAGTGAGATTTGCAAAAGCAACAACATCACCGTCTTTATCGATAGTTTTTCGGTTATCCTTCTGCATAGTCCAATAAATCTGTGGAACATTGAAACCAGCTGAAAGAATAACATTACCAGATTTGATCTCAAGAAGATAGGTCAAATTATTTGAACTAGTTTGAGTAGTGAGTTTCATTCCCTCATTGAAAAGCTGTTGAGGCATCAAAGTATCAGTTGGAAAATCAAAACTTTGCCAAATCAAAGTAGTATTATCCTTCCCAAGCATAACCAAATTTCCATTATCTTTCAAGTGCATTGAAGAAACCCCTTTGTTGGTTGTGTTGGTAGACCAAATAAAAAGTCCATCTTTTTGTAAAAAAGCATTACCCTTTTTATCAAAGACGAAATTATCAGAATTGGAAATGGGTGTTGCTCTATTTGCAGTCCAAATAACCGTTGAAGTTGCCACGTGGAGGATAACCAAATGAAACTTGGTGGTGTCGTCGGGTGTAGTGACAAAAGCAAAAGCGAAGTTAAGAGAGTTTGATAAGAGGAATTGTCCGTTTCTGTCAATCCAATTCATTTGTGAGCCTTGGGTTCCAGGTGAGATGGAGCCAATATGTTGAATACCGCAGAAACATGTTTTGGAGAGGAAGAGAATGGAAAGAAGAAGAAGAAGAAGAAGGGAAGAAGAGTAAAAATGTTGAGTTGGCATGTTAATTTATTTACAAGGAAGAATATTGTGGAAGGTGAAAAATAGAAATGGTAGAGAAGAGAATGGAGAAGAGAAATAGAAGTGGGGTTTGTGAAGGATAGATCTGACTTTGACTTTGGAGGCATATCCGTCATTAAAAGGGCAGTATAGTTGTTGTTGTGTTATGGAGAATGGACATCATGGATTTATTTTTCACTTTTTCATTTTCTTCTTCTTTATTGCTACTAGTTGTGTGCGCGTTGACCATTTGACGGATCCACATCCACTTAACTGCTGCCTTTCTTTTTCTTTTTCTTTTTCTTTTTTTTTTTTTATAAATATTTTATAACAAAAAATTAAGGTGAGCTAAAGATGCCAAGGTCTGAACCCATAAATTATTGAATTCCATTTACAGAGGTTTTTTTTCTTGGAAAATATATTGAAGTTTTTTTCATATAAAAAATAATTTAAAATCAATCAAGTGATCAGATTTAAGTAATTAATAAATTTTAATTAATAATAAATCTTTTAAAATAATTTAAATTTAAATTTTGACTGAAATAAATTTTATTCGAATTTTATTTATCTTCTGTCGATCTCTTGATTACTATAATTCAACCTCCTAAAATCTAAAGCGTTAAAATAAAAATAAAAACTTTTGAAATTGGTTGAATAATTATAGAGATTTATATTTATCTCTTTTTCATAATATCAATGTGACTCAATATATGTAAAAGGTAGATTCAAGACTCTTTTTTATTATGTTACTGCAAAAAAATACTTTTCAATTTGCACCTTGATATTACTAATTACTAGAAAAAATTTGTTATTATAGTATAAAATTGTCAACTAAAATTGCAATAATAATAAATAAATTAAAATTACGAATTGAATAAAATAATAATAAATTAATTAAAATAAGATAATCATTTTTAACCGATATATTTTTAGGTGTTAAAATATTATCAAAGTTTGAGTAAAACTATTCAAATATATCCTCTCCTCGTATGCGAATGTTTTGGAATGGGAAAGTATTTTAGGAATTTGCGCATATGTAAGCTAAAGGGCAAGCTGAACCAACCTCTCCATATTTGTTTGTCTTATATTTGAGAGATTGTTTCATTAAGGTGAATGATGATTTTTTATAACTAATTGTTAATGGTTAGTAATTAATTAGAGGATGATAAAAATATTAACCGCATAGATTAAACTTTAAATCTCCTTTTATAGAACTTTCAAATTCTCAACTTTTACCATTAAATTACACCTTTGAAGACTTTGTTGTGGTTGAACATGAACAAACCTTTCAAAACTAAAGAAGGAGACCCAAAATTTTCACCTCACTTTTGCATATGACTACTTTTTATTTGCTTAAGCTTGTATTGAATTGAGTAGGTATAAATTATTAAAACAACTCCTCAACTTTTTTTGTTATAGCTTGTATCAAATGTTAAATTAAACAAGTAATTTGCTTAAAAAAGGGTTAATCGTTGCCTTGTTGATCAGTGCAATTAAAATGCAGAGTTGGACGAACAAGACAAAGTTTGTGCAACCAATTAACCAACACAAGCTGCATGGTGTGTGGGTCCATTTCCCACTCTAACCTGACAATTGCATGTTCAAGGCGGTTTCTAGATGCACAGCCATAGACTTATTAGGAGAATTTCACTAATGCACTTTTAAAGGTATTTCTTTGGTAGTTGTTTCATTTAATATATTTATTAGTGCCCTTTTTGTTGGCATTTATCTTACTTAACAAGGGCCTAAAATGCACTTGTGAAACAATTGGAAAAAGATATAATAAACATTCAATTAAAAATATATTAAAATTTGGATTTTTTATTTTTTAAATTTAAAAATTATTTTTTTCATGTAAAATTTTTATTTTTGATTATTAAATAAACGTCTTTAGAGCACTGGTTAGCAATATCCTTATCTTATTTATTTCATATTTTATTCATTTTAAAATTAGTGTTGTTTTTTTAAAAAAAAATTATTCAAAAATAAATATTAATTTTTTATTTTCAAGATAACTTTATATATATGTGTATATATATATATATATATATATATATATATATATATATATATTCAATTATTACTAATTATACTATTTTTAAAGAAAAATTATACTTTATATTTATTTATATTTATTTATATTTATGATAGTGGAAAATAAAAAATAATTAATAAAGATAATTTAGTAAAATCATTATTATTTTTATTGCATTGATTAATATGTAAAAAAATTAAAACGGAGAAAATATCATTTAATAGTATCTTTTTATATTATAACTGAAGCATCAACTATTTTTTTATATTAATATAACATTGCTTATTGTGTTTTAACCGATCTAATTACACCACCAGCTGTTAGTATTAATAAGAACATTTTAATAAATAAATCTTATATTATCATTAAAATCAACATAATTCTTTAATTATATATATAAATGAAAGACTTATAATGAGATGAAAATAGTATTATTTTTTTTAAATTGATTCATTTTAACAATATCAATTTAATTACTTAACAAATTAATAATTTAAATTTTTTAGCTTCTCAAATAATAAGGCAACTGAAAAATGTGTGTGCAAAAGGTGTTGATCAGATTCATGTGAAAAGCATTTCATGGTTCAATCATATTGCTAACGGACAGGGGGTTAGCGGGCGGGAATAGGTCAAGCCATGTTAAGCTTTGAAAGGTTTGAGTCTGACCTACGATTAATTTTTTCGGCCTAAACCTAGTCTACGGTCTATCATAGGTTTTTTTTCTTCCGGTCTGGTCTGACCTTTTTAAAAGTCTGGTCGGGCCTGGAAGCCTATTTAAAAGTCTTATTCACATTAAAACATTTAAATTTTCTACTCATACCACATGATGCTCTCCACATACCAATATTAATGTGCATATCTATATATATTAAACAAAAAATATTTTTTCTAACAAAATAATTTTTAAAAAATCTGAAACAAACATTCTTTAAACTTTAAAAAATAATTTTTGATTTCAAAGAATAGATTTTTTTTTTTTTGAAACAAACGAACCAATTATTATCTTTCAAACAAATATGAAACGACTACTGAGTGATTGACTAATTGAATGACTATCGAATATAGAACAACTACTAAATATAGAACGACTATCGAATATGGAGTGACTACTGAGTGATTGCTTAATTGATAGAATTTAAAATAGTAAATATTATTATTAATATAATAATAAAAAATAACATTAATAAATAATAAAATATATATAGGCCGACATGTCAGGCCTAATAGGTTTTTTTATAAAGCTGACACATTTAAATAAATATGCTTTAAAAATAATTTGATCTTAGCATTTTTATTAAAAAGATCAGACCATAAGTAGGTCATAGGCTCTTGACCGACGACCTAGCCTATTCTCATTCCTACTAACAAATTCATCCTCCCACCAAACAAATTAATCACTAAGATTTGCATTTTAAAATGGAGGGATTTTCATTTATCTTTTTTTGAAACAATCAAAAAGTTAAAAATTAAATGTTATGTTAAGTATTATTTTTCTTTCTGAATTTAAAATCGGATGCTCTATTTCTTTAACTTCATTTCTTAGTTCAAATCTGTTTAACTCTTCGTAAAACTAGATATATAGATGGTTATGCCGATAAACATAGTTTTTTCCACTTTCCACCGTATTCTCTATTTTTTTTTTTTTCTTTGCTGCTAAAATTCTCTATTAATCTAATTCAATTGGGGAAGGAAAACACCCAACATCATGTGTTGTTGTCAAAATCAGGTCCATGATGATTCAAAGTTTAAAAACATCTCAAAAGTCACGGTATTAGATATTAACAAACATTATCGTGTGCATAACTTTTCTTGCGTGTTTGGTAAAATTATGGGCATTACGCGTAAGTTTTGTTTTTATAATGAATACCATTGTACAATTAAGAGAGCAGTTAAAAAGTGATCACGAGTGGACTAATTAAGAAGGATGAATTTGATAGGACTGTAATTCATTTATTTGGATGGAATGGTAGAACATAGGATCACTTTTAAGTTCAAGTTAGTGTTTAATTAGTATTTATAGAACGATGTTATAGTTTGTTCACACTGCAATGTCCGTAACGGCGGCATATCTTACTATGTGACTTTTGTCTCTTGTCTCTTTTGACTAAAAAGTAGAAGAAGAGTTTTAAGGATTTTAGATTTGTGAACGAGTTTGGAGTGTCGGGTATGGTTCATGATAAAACCAGCCTTTAAGTTAACCTAAGAAAATCATTGATTATTTTATTTTATCAATAACATAACAATTTGTGCAATTACTAGAATAATTTACAAAATTATATCATATGATGCATAGATCTTGAAAAAAAAAAACTAATTTTCGAAGTTTTATAATATACTATCAAAATTTTAACTAATAATTGAGTTAGTTTCTTCTTAATTCATCTACGTCAGTTATTATATATTGCATATGAAAAATTGACTAAACCAATAGTACTAATATATTTGTCTATTGATTTTTGTATCCAACAATTATATACATTATTTCTATAATTAAAAATTTTAATTAAAAATCATGAAAAATTAAAAGAAATCCAAAGTGTAAAATTTTAAAAATTTAATTGATGGTGTTAGATATATAGCGTTATCATACTAATTCTTTAAAGTCGTGTTATTTAATAATTAATCAATGAATTTAATAATATCAAAATATATCAATTTCTAAATATACCTTAAAATTCTCCCAAATAATAAATATCAGCGTGAAAGAAGATTGGGATTATAGACAACCATGCACGAGCCCAGAATTCTTATATACTATACTTTAAAAAAAGTCCATTTAGTGGATAAGATAAGATATGAGATAAGATATAGTTATTATATCTCCTCTTAAATCAGTGTTTTTTAATCAAAATAATATGATAAATTTTTTTCTAACTAAAATATATGATAAGTTATTCTTGACAAAACTATCATATATTGTGTCTCTAATTAAAATTTTATCTTAAATTTAAGTTGAGTTAAAAACAATAGCATAAGATAAAAATAATAATTTATTTATTTATTTATTTTTATATAATATAATTTAAAATATATATACAAAATATAAATTAAAAATAATAGAATTTAATATTAAATTTTAAAGATATATTAATAATTAATTTCAAAAATATGTATAATTTTATGAGAATGATACTTTTGTCATTTTATATATTATAAATTTTCTAAAAATATATATATAAAATATGAATATTAATTTAAATTTTAAAATGATATATAATTTTTTCAAAAGTGTTTTTCCATTTACGTATAATATATATTTTATATTTATTTATCTTACTAACAAATAAAATAGAATTATTTGATAATTGTATATGTAACAGTGTCAATAGCTTTTTTTTTAAACATAAAGTTTTTACATAATTAATTTTTATAGTACTTTTTGTTCATTTATAATAGTTAAAAGTATGCTAAGTTAATTTAAAAAAAATAATATGTAATAGTTTCACAACAATGATAAATTTATCATTTAAGTATATTATAATATGATATATATTATACCATAATGAAGTGTATATCAAACACATGACAAAATAAAATAATATTATGATGTTTCTTATCATATGTACATTAAACACAAGATAAGACAATATTTATCGTATCACTATTTTATCTTCTTATTATTTAACTTTATATTATATAAGACACAAGAGAAATAAGATGACTCGTGAGTGAAAAGGTCAAATATTTATAATATCATGATTGTGTGCAGTCATGCGTCGATGTATATTTGGTTGTGTGATTTATAAGACTAGGCAAGATATAAAATTAAATGATGATTTTTTTTTTTTAATTTCAGTTTTAAATAAGTTGGTGAGGAAAATAATGTCATGTTAATTGCAAGTTTATCGGAAGA
>NC_021164.2:74470288-74484884 GCF_000331145.2 Cicer arietinum | reverse complement strand
GGTTGTGAGAGTAAAAAAAGTTGGAGGTTCGATGAAACAAGTTTTGGATTCATAAATGAGTTATGGAATGTGATTAACAAAACCTTTCTAAAATTTATTTCGGATTTTCACAAATTAGTCATATGGGGAAATAATTCATAGTGCTCTTCTAAAAGTTGAGAGTCCACAATGGTAAGAAAAAAAATCACTTGATAAATTGGGAGATAGTGTGTTCTAGAAAGTAAAGTGTGAGGGGTAATAGTTTGTGATATAAAGTGTTAAAATATTAGCGTGAGGTGGTTGAGGGGCATCTCTGCGGTAGAGAAGAGAGTTGTTTTGGTGACAGAGTCTATGAAGAAAACTTTTGAATACCATGTTCTGCTTGTGTTTGTGTTTGCTGGATGAGGAAAGAAAAAAAAATAGAAATGTATTTTTAAGGTTCAAAAATTGTGTTGGCAAAATCATAGAAAAGACTCAATTATTATTTTGAAATTTATTATCATTAAGTTGGGTGTTATTAGTGAGTTTTGAATATTTAAGAAAAATTGTATTAAAGTTTTGTTAACAAGAAATCTAAAAGTAAAAACGAACAAATTTTGTGTTAAACTTTTTATTTTTTATTTTTTATATATTAAATATACAAACTTTAGAATATTTTTTTCTATATTTGATTTTTTAAGACATTTACTAATACTTTTTTATATGTATCCTACTTATTGATCCTCTATTTGCGTCCTTCGCTCTACAACTAGCAAAAATAAGTATAGATGGAAGAGAAATTTATAAAAAAAATGTTATTAATTTAGACACTCTCCAACCCACATAATTTCTTTAGTCTCATAATAATAGATGTTATTTTAATAAATAAAATTGTCTTACATTAAAATGTTATTAATTTTTATCGCAATTTTAATAGTTATTTTCATACATTACCCATCAATTAATATTATATATATAAATTCTAAAATATTGTTATATTTTATGTTGATAATAATAATAATAATAATAATAATAATAATAATAATAATAATAATAATAATTCACTAATAACTAGTTTATTATTTATTTATTTATTTATTTTAATTACCAAATTTTAATTGGTACTCGGTTATGATAAAGAAAGAGTAAGAATAATTAAGGTTAGAAATGTACTAGAGAACATATATCGCAATCACCACAAACCTTAACAACATCAAACGTTTTCAATTTTCACAACAAGGAATCTTAATTCCAATATTCCCAAAAGGCATTTTTTTTATGAAGTGAATTGATAATTGAGCGAACCGTTGCTCGGGTTATTAGGGTGTGACTGGTTGTAAAATAAAAAATAAGTTGTAAAATATAATTGAGGAGATTTGATGTAACTATACTAATACTAGGATTATAAAAATAAAATAGGGGCCCTTACTTGCCTGAACCGAAGTGACACTGTTTTGAGAGAAAATAGAGCTAATTCAATTTGATAGCAAGGTGGAAACGGTTAATAATAATAATAATAATAATAATAATAATAATAATAATAATAATAATAATAATAATACCAAAAAGGAGTATGAAATGAATAGACTTTGCCTTTTGTTATGCATAAAGGTCAGGTGCATAAGCCATGTGTATAAATTAATTAACAATATATTTTCCCATTTATGTCTTGTCAATAAACGAAATGAAAACAAATATCAAAGGAGTATCTATTTCGTTAAAAAGATAAAAACTACAAACTTCAAGCATAATTAAATCTGAAGGCAAAATCATTATATACTAAATAACAACCAACCTTATTGAAGATGCTCCTACTAATATTTGGATATGTAATATATCTTTTTAAGTAAAATATGTCACTTTTTGGAAATATTAGTTTGACATACACAACGTTAATAACAAGGAAAAATAAAATTGTACGAGAAATGAAGAGATTTTACCTCAAATATAGACCCGTTGTAGTTCTAGATTTAGGCCAACATGTCCAATTAAAAGCTTGTTGTTGCCGTAAATTATATGCTACTCATCAAGTGTGTGATTGCGATTGCAAAATGGTAGCTTTCATAATCTTTATTGGGCATTAGTGCGACAAAGTCGAACCCTTTTTCTCTTTAAATAATGTGATCATCATAACTCATCATTGATGTGAACTGGCTATCTACTATCGTCCACTTATTAATCAAACCACATGGGTCCATTAAATCGTAGCTCATAGCCCAAACAAACCTAAGACAAAGTGCGTTGTCATGAATTCGACCCAAACATACAAATTTTTCGAGCAACTTGTTGATTAGTAAATGGAGAAGGTGAATCATTTACATTGGGTCAAAAACACTTATATAAGTAAGTTGGATATTACATATTTATTTAAACTTTTAAAACAATAAATTTAAATTATATATTATTCAACCATCATTTTTTTAAACAATGTAAAATATTAATTTATTCGAGCACATATATAAATTTAATATTTATTTTATTATTAATATGAACCATTGTATTAATTTATTATTCATAAGCTTTTTTTTATTTATATTTATTTGTCAAACATAATTTATTTCCTTTTCTACTATTCCATATGCTATATAACGCATAATATACATTTTTATTTTATTTTATTTTTATCATATTATTAATATAAATAAACAATACTTAAAAATAGATTAATATAATTTAACTCACGTATATGCATTGTTACACTACCATGTAACGACTATGAATGACAATTAGACTCAGACACAATGGATACCCATAAAAAAAACTCTCAATGGGTAGGGTAAAAACCCACATAATAGATAAGACGAATAATTATTCACAAAATTAAGCGGGTATGGGTGCATGTACGAGTACTATAGTACCTACTCCACCCTGCACTTATCTAAATATATTATTTATTATATTAGTGTTTAGTTTAATTAATTTTTTTGTTTTATGTTTTAACATCGTTTGCAAATTTTTTAATAATTTGATTATGATGAATATGTAAATAATTGTGACATTATAATTAAGAGTTATGTCTTATTAATAGTGACTTTATAATTATACTTGCAATTTCCTATCAATTGTTGTTACAGATCTCAAATAATATTGTCGTAGAACTTGCAATTTCATAAATTATTATTACGAATATTAGAATGTGTATTGTAAAGTGTGTTCATTTGAAATATTTTAAGTTAGAAAATATTTTAGTTTATAATACTTTATGATTGGAGTTAAAATATTTGAATAGCTTTTAAATTTAATCACAACAATATTATTTATTTATCGATATATTTTAGTTAAAGTGTAAGTGATGAATATGGATATAAACACTTAGATACCCAGAGGATAATGGTACGAGTATTAAAATTGATACTCAAGAGTTTACGAGCATGGATATATATATTTTTTTAAACTGCGGGTATGGGGACAAGTACTATAGTACTCTACCCGTTGTCATTCCTAGTAATGACTAACGACACTATTTTCAACTTTGATGTATAAAAAAAAACTCAAAAATTATTTGTTGGAAAAATTCAAAATTAATAAAACATTAGAATGTAATATTTTTGGATTTATAAATCGAAAACTAAAATTCTGAATTAACGAAAACAAATATGACTAAAAATGTATTTAATTGTTTAATTTAAAAAATAGAGGATAAATGGCACACCACCTCAAAATTCATCCATAAATGACATATCACTTCAACAGTTGCAAAATTCTCTTACGGTTAAGTCAACTTATATGCAAGTTCACAAGAGGAATACGACAAGGAGGAGTAACAATCCCTTCACAAAGTAATTGTACGTACGCCCATATAGTTAAGGAATCCACATGCACATATTATACCATTATTTATGCTCCCCCAACACATCAACTGTATCATAGATTTATTGTATGAATTACATTATGAGGCTCTTCGAATTAAATTTTGAATAACAATTAAAAAAAAGTCACTTTAGAACCCAAGACAAAAGTCACTTTGATGGGCATAAAAGATTAAACTAAAATGATAAATATCATGAAACATTTTGGTATAACTATCATTTTTTTTACTCCTAAACTAGTGTCCTACTTTTTGTTATAGAACTTATAACTTTCATATCATACTATTTAATTTAATATTTTAATATTCTGTCATGATTGTTTTATTATAGTTAATATTCAATTAAATAATTTAATTATTGTTAAAATAGATTAAGAAAACAAAAAATATGACTTGATTAATTCTAATAATTTGGTCTCATGATAAAAAAGATATGATATAAATATTTTTGGAAGTATTTACTTTAAACGGAATAATATATTATATCTCTAAATTTTTATTTAAAAAAATGACCTAATCAAATAATCTCTATGATATTAGGAGATATATTTAAGCATATGTAACATCAAGAAGAAGACAAGTAACATTAAAATGATATAGACTTAAAAAGAAAACATTAAAATAAGAATATAATAACCTTGTGAGATGGAGCTCTTCTATAAAAAAACCTCATGAGATGAAGCAAGATTAATTTCAACTGTCCAACTCGTATAAGGGTGAGTTCAAATATATTTTTTGTATACAAAAATTTAACTTAATTTAATTAATAGGGTTTGCTAATTCACACCCACCTTTTTATAATAAAGTGTAAATTAGCAACTTATATATTTTGAATTGAATAAAAAACTACTATTTATTATTTTAAATAAGTAAAATTCAAAGGTAATTTTGTAAGTTTTATTTAATTATTAATGATTAAAGGTAGAGGTGATTAATCTACACCTTTTAATATTTTGGTGTAGTTTTGACAACCTACACCTTTTCATTTGGATAAAATATCTCATATTTATTTAAGTAAAAGTGAAATATAATTTTATAAATTTCATTTTAATTATTTATAAATTACTTACATGAAGAAAAAAAAACATTTTTTTTATCAAACAATAATAATCACGCGAAGAAAAATTGTCACTAAGCCATCTTGTGAAATAAAATTGCGTTAAAAAAATCAAGCACATAAGCTATATATTAAAAATTTGGATCATAACTATTTGATGTGCTATTGCAGAGATAATAAAGCTTGCTGAATTTACTCCCAACTCATATTTTTAAAAATATGAAGAGCAATAATTTTTTTTTTTCAAAAAAAATGAACAACTCCAAATTAAAGGCTTTAAAGTGTAGAATGTAGATTCTTCAATTCCAAATCAAAATACAAGAACAATCAATTGTAAACTTTCTGTTATAGAACTGAGCTGCTGTAAAAAAAAAAATAGTTGAATTTGATGCTACGTGAGATATAAAAGTTGGACACACAAGAATGATTCATGAGAAAAAAAGTTAAAAAAATGAAATCACTAAATACCTATTCATATATAATTTTTAAAAGAATCACTTATATATTTTTTAACTAAATAAAAAGAGGAGACACTACCAATTTACACCTTCATAAATAAATGAGTGTTAACCAACAAACCATTAATTAATGATATATATAATTGTATAGAAAGAAAGAAAAAAAAAAGTAAGCGTGTGCGTTTGTGATGGGTGCACGTAGCCCTTAGCGGTCCTCTTACAAGGAAATATGAAATATAAAATGTGACTGATTCTATACTTAGACTGCGAGATATATAAGTATTTATAAAGTAACGCTGTGGTAGTTGCGAATGGGCAAATTAAGATTCATTGGACTACTTGTCTATTCCTTCTCAAATATATATTAATCCATGGCATGGCTTCTTAATCTAATCAAATATCTATAATATTAATTGGGCTAGCTTGCTAGCTAGCAACAAAAAAAGAAGAAGAAGAAGGAGGAGGAGGAGAATCGATGACGATGATGAAGAAATTGTGGTTTGGTTCAGAACAGAGCAACAAGCACAAAGTTAAGTTGAGTCAATTAAAACTTCAATTTGGACTTTTTGGTGCCAACGTGGCAACTTCAAACGACAAATTAGCCATTGAGATGATTACAAGGATTAAAAAACACAATGGAAAATCTTGTCCTCCTCCTTCTTGTTCACTTGTTCCTTTTCATCGTACCTTAAAACGACCCTCCACTCACACCACCTCTTGTCGTACATTCCTCACTCTTGGAAAACCTCCTTCTCTCGTTTGGAACGATCGTGACTTATGTGCCTTCAACCTTCTACTCAAAGATACCTGCGACTTGGCATTTCGTGTCTTATATGTAAGTCACTAAATAAACTTTTTTTGCTTCTTTTTTTTTTCTTTTCATTTAATATTTTGATGTATATAGGGAGAGGGTGATGATGTAGAAGAATCAAAAGGTAAAATGATGATGGTTGTTGGAAAAGTTTCTATGAAGCTTGCCATGACAGAGATGATGAGCGAATCTAATATTCATAGAAATCTTCCAATCCTGTTGAAGGTCAATGGATTCATCATCGAAGCTACCCTTTCGGTATGCTCCATTTTCCATTATTTATTTTTTTAATATTATTTGCAAGTAAGTTATAGTATTGTAATTTGTATGGTTCTTTTGAAAAGGTTTCTGTAAGGCTATTAAAGCAGGGTGAGTCACCAATAGCCATTGAAAAGATGAGAAAGAAACATGGAATTATAGGACAAGTGAAGTATTTGACAAAGAAAAATAATGGAAAGTTTGATGAAGAAAAGCATCCTTATGAATCAGATAGCTCCCCCGTGTTTGATTCAGATGACTCTTCAAACGATTCCACAACAAGTAGTGGAAGTTGTAGTAGCAATAGCGCTGGAATCTACAACTCACAGACAAATATTACTTTTGACACACTCCATATAAACTTTCACACAAGCACCACCACTCAAACTCCTTCCTTGAAATCAAATGAACTTTCTCTACGATCACACCTTGAAGGCAATGCAGATAGATGGGAAATCAAAGATATTTTAAGCAGAGATGGCCAAGCAAGACTCAAAACTAATGTATTTTTTGCTTCCTTTGATCAAAGAAGTGAAAAAGCCTCAGGTGAGAGTGCATGTGCTGTGTTAGTTGCACTAATAGCCCATTGGCTTCATTCCAATCAAGACATGCCAACAAGACCACAATTTGACAACCTCATCACACAAGGTTCATATGAATGGAGAAACATGTGCCAAAATGATTACTACTCAAAACTTTTCCCAGATAAACATTTTGATCTAGAGACAATCATAGATGCCAATTTAAGACCTTTAGTTGTTCTGCCTCAGAAATCATATACAGGTTTTTTCTCCCCTGAAAAGTTTCATTGCTTGGAAGGAGCTATGTCTTTTGATGAGATATGGAATGAGATAAACAACATTAATGTAGTTGATTGTGAGCCAAGGATTTACATTGTTAGTTGGAATGATCATTTCTTTATCTTGAAGGTTGAGGTTGATGCTTACTATATCATTGATTCATTGGGGGAGAGACTTTTTGAAGGGTGTCAGAGAGCATTCATATTGAAGTTTGATGATTCATGTGTGATGTATGGGAAAGTAGACAAAGTTGAAGAAACCAATTTAGCTTCAAAAGTTGAGGTAGTTTGTCGTGGAAAAGAGTGTTGTAAAGAGTTTATCAAACGGTTTCTTGTTGCTATACCACTTAGACAACTAGAGAAGGATGAGAAAAAGAAGAAATGGAGTGTTTCAAATCATTTTCTTCATAGGCAATTACAGATTGATTTTCATTTTAGCTCAACATTATCCTCTTCTACACCTTCTATGTTGCATGTTTTTCCTGCAAATGTGGTTCGGAAAAACACACTGGCACGAATTTAAGGAATTTTTGTTGTTGGATGATTCGTGTTCTGACTTTGTCAAATCGACTTCTAAATGAATCTTGGAATTTAAGTTGTCCAATCTTGATCAAACAATCTATGATCTATGATTGTGTCACTGCAAGAAATTAGAATCCTTAACTATGTAGCACACCATTTTGTCTTTATTAGTCCTTTTGACTAGGGAGATATTCACTTGGTTCTGATTATCGTCAACTTGTGAGAGTTTTTTTGTTAAAATAAGTTTTCACTTCTATAAAGATCTTTTTGTAACTTTATAAATGTTTATAGAAGTTTAATGAGAAGTCAAAATATTATCTGCATTAATTTAGTTTGGTGAACACCCAAGTACTCTAAATCTGGTACTTTGAGTTCTATTATGGTGCTTACATGGCAAGTTCATCTAGACTTTCATGCAAAAAGTGTATTTTTTTATTAAAAGAAAATCCTAAATTGATTAAGGGTTCTTCAAATCCAAAAAATGGGGTTTCATAGCAAATGGAACATATGAAACATTTGATTCTGATGTTAGGATTTTGGAGTTTTGAAGTTTTGTTGGAATTAAAATTTAAAATTAAATTATGGTTACAGTTAATCTATATTTTTTAAAATTAGTTCAGCTAAAAATATTAATTTTAAAATAAAGTTTGGTTTTCAATTTTTTTAAACTAAGTTTAGTTTTAAAACAATTTAGTTCATTTAAGTTTTCTAAATTAGTATAATTTGTAGTTTTTTTGTCCACCCTTAAATGGAAGTTTGTGATCTCGCTGTGGAGCTGCATTAGTATGGATTACATTATCATGAAATTTGAAGGACCAACTTAAAAAAATTAACTCATCTAAATATGAAAAATAAATTTTTAAAAATTATCGTGAATAAAAAAATTGTATGATTGAAATATTAAAATTAAAGTTTGTAATTTAATAATTTATAGTTTCAATTCTCAATTATTTTATAAGTCTACCAATTGGTGACAATTCAATTGTTAGTCAATTAAATGATTATTATTATTAACATACAAAAGGTGTCCGATCCTAGTTATGTGAGAAAAATAACATGATAAAATTAATTAAAAATAAAAATTCAAATTAAAAATTAAAAAATTTAAGTCTTAATTCAACTAAAAAATGTCGAGGTCGGATATCAAGTTCGAATTCGAAATCTCGCAATTGTGTACGTAAATTTTTAATATTATTTACAATTTTGTCAACCGACAAAAAAACCTAGAATATTAAGCTAATAAAATAATATTTCCAGATTATTAAATCAAGAGTTTGAATTATCTCAATTATTTGATATGTTATTGAAATTTGTTAAAATTAACATTGTTCGATAAAATGGATAATATTAATTTTGATGTATCTGATGATGCATTCTAGCAAATTTGGTGTATTAATAGTCTTTTTATGTGGAAACCTAACATTTTGCAGAAAATTGAAGTTTTGTAAACACCAGAAATGACATCAATTGTGCATGATGAGGATTTGATAAGCAGTTAGCCAGAATGATTCCATCAAGAGTTGTATCCTCTACATTTTGTATGATGATTTCAACAATGAAACATACACCAATCTATTATTAAATGCAAACAGGCTTCGTAAGTAGCAGTTCTTCTATTAACTTCTACTATGCGACTACTAGTTTTGATGGTTTGAATTGTGAACCTTGATCCTGAACTTTGTCTCAGTGCACAAGTTTTTTCATTGACTCTCTCGGAGCAATTATCTTTAAACATGTACAGCTGTTTTTTTAACGACATCAACTAAATCCATGTTCTCCAATTGTTTGCCACATCACAGTAACTTAAGCCCTTCAGAGTTTGATATTGGTAGGATTTATTTATTTATTTTTATATATTTTCCGTGTAATTTTTTTTTACATTTATCAATACACCATAACCACTGTTGGTGTGACTTTTTCAAGTAAAACACTTTTCATGGAATAATAAGGTAGATTTTACTTTTTTAAAAAGGGGTCAGAAACTATAAAAAAAAATTAAAAAATAATAATTAATGTGTTTTTAATAAAATAAGGTGTTATAAAACTTAAAAGTTCATATTTGATTCATTTGATTTGTCTGTGAGTCTTGTCAAGATAAGTCACATTGACGGTTTCAAATACGTAAATGATGGGCCATTTTAAAAATCATGTAGACCAAATTGACTCTTCTTCGCTTTTTTCTCTATTTTCTATTTCAGCTATTCATCTGATAGCAAATATCACCACTTTCTCATTCTAAGGACGTGAAAACCCATCTAAGATAATTGTTGGTTTTTGGTGAAACGTCTAAGATAATAATATTGCAACAATAAAAATAAGTTCATACACGACTAGATATAATAACCACTTTCTATATTGACAGATCACCCCTTTTGACAATTTTCACCAAACATATCGAAAACAATTTATCACTATTCATTATTCAATCCGAATAGGTGTGGACGATAGGGACTGAAGAGTATGGGACAACTATATTTGTTAATGCTGAAAAGACCACCTAAAAGAAAAACAACTACAATGCCACGAGAGATGTTACTTGCTATCTAATTAGGATCCAACGAAAGATTAATGATATAGGTAACAGAAGGTAAGAAATAAATGAAATGAGACAAGATTGAAAACTTACTCGTCCATGTCAAGGCCATAGCCGGTAACTCACTGAGGGTAGGAAGAACGATTCAATTTAATTATTCAAAAAAACTTACCATGTAAGGAAGGACATATGTATTAGGTGTTTCTAAGAGGAAGAAATCATGGAATAAGAGAAAAGTGACCCACAATACAAAATTGCCGAAAAAAGTGACAGACTTCTCTTAAGTACAGCGAGTGATTCATTAGAATTAATCAAACTTCATTATACAGTAATCGAGGATCGAGATTGAAGATAAAATTCATGTCCATAATAGAAACACTAAGAAACTTGTATCGATTGAGATATCAAAAGTATGTATTGTAATATATAAATATGCTCCTCTGTTACTACCCCACTCCCAGGAACCACTTCCCGAGTGTTGTAGTAGTCTAGTAAAAATTTACGAATAAGAAGGAAATATGCATAACCAATCAATATCATCAACACCAGCATTTTATAAAATTTACAGTAGTTAAATGTTTGTTTTTTAAGGAGCATGAATCACGTGAAGTACAAAATAAAGAAGAAAATGTTACTATTACAAAAGACACAGAGACATCACAATTGAGTTACACATCTCCCAGCATCAAAACCCGACAAGAAATTGTTTCCTCCAACTGTCTCCTTTGCATCCCCATGGTACTAAAGGCAGATCTCAAGAATAATATGACAACATCATTTAAAACAAAGGAAAACAATATGTCATAGTAAAAAATAAACATATGTGGCAAAAAAGAAAGGGAGCCTCAGAGAGGGTTATGGTAATACCCGTTTGGAGGTCCCATTCCATTGACTGGGGGCATTCCATAAGGCATCATTGGTATAGGACCTCCAGCATAGTATCCATTACCATTCAATTTGGTCAAGCTAGATTGGCCTTGCATCCCCTCCCTTGCATACTGATGCCACAGCTGCTGCTCATGCACAAGCAATTGCTGCTTCTTCTCCATTTCGGCCATTTGCACATAGGAAGGGGGTGGAATGTTCAACGACGCGGCAAACGGATCCTGATTAACTGGCTGCACTGATCCATCTGGGGCTGGGAGAGCTAAAACAGGTGTTGTGGTTTTTCCCGGTCCCGGCAACGCCACACTGCTTGCACTCCCTCCACTAAGTTGGGAAGTGCTGACATGCTGCCTGACCATTCCTTGATCATACATGCCATTCAACAATAAGGGATCAAGCCCACCGCCTAAAGCTGCCTTCTGCTTTGATAAATTGCTGGCTGTCTCAACCAATGCCAATTCCCAATCAGCTTTTCCAGGTTCGGCGGCTGGGGTTTGCCAAGCTGAAGTTACTTCTGGCTGTCCATTTGACGGAAAGGCTTCCCAAGATCCATTTGCATTATTAGCCGGTGCACCAGCAAACAGTGCTAGAGCAAATCTATTACCCTGGTCATCTGCAGTGACCGCGTCTTCTCTCAGATTCATCAAGTCCTCTGTAAACTGCGGCTGTGGCTTAGGCTGCTCCGGCTCTGGCGGGGGAGGTGGAGAATAATTCTCAGGTGCAGGCAGTGCTTTGATTTCGTTCATATCCGGTACCAGCTCCTCCTCTTGTATTTCCACCTTGGGAGCTTCCTCTTTCCTCTCTGGACTTTTTGGCCTCTTGGCCCTATCCCTCACAAACTCCTCCAACGTCTCCAACAACTTACTAGTAATTCTCTGAATTTCTGGGTACTCTGAGGATCTCCCAATACCAGTATCTTTACACCAATTATAAAAGGCAACAAGCTCATCAATTTGTTTGGCCGCACTGGCATAAGCATCGAAAGCCTTAACAAAATCAGGGTACTCCATATCAAAGAATTTGTCAAGCAGCACTGCCAAAACCTCACATATATCAGCATACAACTGAAAACTCTCCCTGACCAACGGATACAACGCAACCAAAACCATCCTACTATTCTTGGCCAACCCAGTAGGCCTACAAGCCAAGAAACGATCCAACAGCCTCTGCAAATGACCCATCTTACCAAAAATCCTCTCCGGCTTCATATCCCTCAAAGGGGTAACAGTAACAATCCTTCTATCTTCCTGTCCCGCCGCTTCACTCATATCACCATACGACCTTGTCTTCCTCATCCCACTCCCACCTTCCCCTCTAAACTGCCCACTTCCATACTCATATTCATTTGGCGGCGATCTAAAATTTTCTCTTCCACCAAATCTATCATCCCCACCACCACCACCAACAACACTACCAGCTTTTCTATCAAATAGCAACAACTCAAGTCGCTGATCAAGATACATAGCATAGGTCCTAACAAAAGCAGAATGATCCCAAGAACTGGAATGAGCCTCATCCCTAAAATCAGACATATTAAGAAGCCTGGTTCCTCTACGGGTAGCATACATAATCTCTTCCTGGAACAGAGGAGTTCCATCGTTCATCAAACGGTGAACAAGTATAAGAGCCTTCAGCGCAACAATCCAATCGCGCGTCTTCCCCAAACGTTTCGACACAGCAGAAACAGACGCGTGAACATAACCACGCGAGTAAGACATCAAGTTCAAGATCTCCCTCACATACTTCTCACTCGCCGGATCTTCGTCGTGGCTCGTCGCTTTCACAATCGCAACCTCCAACTCCGGCGCCATATTGCTCGCCACCTTCGCTATACCTATACTCGTCTGGTCCTTCACCGCACCAATCGCTTTACGGATCGTGCTCGAAGCCATCCTTCAAGAATTCAATACCAACAAAATTCTTCGATCTTCTTACACAGACTCACTCTGAGCTATGTCTATGATTATGAATATGAATAAACGAGACGGTTATAACAGTAACGAAAGAGGTTTGAATTAACTGAATTTCTAAAAGTAGAAAACTAAACCCTAATAACCGTCTCAATTACAATTGAATAGATAGATCCTGGAAGCTTACCTCTATTCCTAGATCCGCGTATAGACACAAGAAACCGGGTTTGGAGGATCCGATTAGGTAGATCCGGTTTCTAGATTTAAGGGTGCGAGGTAACTGGAAGAACGACCAATAGAGATAGAAGAGGGAAAAAATAATGGTCAAAGGGCGCGAACAGTGTTAAACTGTGTGTTCTGTTCAGATCTATGAGAATGGGAAATAGAGAGAGAAATAAAAGGTGAAGAAAAAGATACTGTCACTATTGCTAGCTTGGAGCTACCGGAGATGCGTCTCATCTCAAGAAAAGAATTAGAGGTGGGATTGTCTGTTTTGGGGTATATTTTAATTATCATACGACGCGTACGGTATACGGTGATGTGGACTTCATTTCTGATTTCGTTTTTTCTTTCTGCTCGTTTCTGATCTGGATGCGGACACGGGAACCGGATGCTCCGGTTGTTGGGTGGGTCCCGCTTCTGATTTATCGTCGGTGGAGACTAAATGTGAAAATGCTCCGTATTTATGGTAAGCCAACCAATGTGGGGATTTTGTTTGATGCGCTTGCCTTTTTGTTTGCATTTACTTCCTTATTTATTCTATTTTTCCATACTCATTATTGGATTTCTCAATAATATAACCTCTACTTGATTTAAAATAATAATATAACCTACACTCCTATTTCTTTTAGTTTTTAATTAAAATTATTGTTAAATTTTCACACTAACGTAGAAAGCGGAGTATTTACAGTTTAAACATGCATCTCAACGTTGTTTGTATAGGTAATTTAATTAATTAATATTTATAAATTAATATATTATTAATATTTAATTTCTAAAAAAATTAATAAATTAATACTGGAGTTTTGCAAATGTTGTATCATAATTTATACCACTCTGTAGATTTCACTATAATTTATGCAGAAAAATACTATTATGATAGTATTTTATTATAAGTTGACTTCTTTTATACTAAAATACTAGAAAGTTTACCATAAAATCCTATTACACTAAAATAATATAATCGTTATCTTTTTACTATTACGGTCAAATTTTTTCAGAATATCATATTAGCATAAATTTCATAGGAAAGGATAAAAGTCAAAGGTAAAATTATCAAAACATATTATTCCCTATACTTTTATAAAACACAACAAAATGATTTTAACGACAAAATATGTTTTAAAATTGCTTTAGGTCATCATAAAATATTTCAATGACAATGTATTGATGATAATAAACATGATTTCAATGTTTAATCTCTAAATTTAGTCACAGTAAAATATACAGTTTTTTTATTAAATTAACAGACTTAGATTTAAAAAATGTTATAATTTTTTTATCTCTACTTAATTCTTTATATCGAAAAGATAATTTTGATAGAATAAACATGATAAGAGAATACGAAAAAAAGTCGTAAAGAATATATATATATATA
>NC_021164.2:74447031-74470016 GCF_000331145.2 Cicer arietinum | reverse complement strand
AAAAGAGAATACGAAAAAAAAACGTAAAAAATATATATATATATATATATATATATATATATATATATATATATATATATATTTGAGTTTTATATGATAATAAACTAACTAGATAAAACATGCTATTGAAAAAAAATTAGATAATATAACGACAAATTATATCATTCTATATTTGAGACCAAATCATAATATGATATGGACCATTTGTATTATTTTTGTGACAAAGTTCTATAAATTTTGTAAAAAAATTATTTAAATTAATTTTTTATATTTCTATAATTTTTAATATTAATTTTTTAATAACAGTTAATTATTGATATTCATATTAATTTTAAATTTAAATTTTAACTTTAATTTATTTTTTCTATATTTTAATTAAAATATATTTATATTTTATTAGATTCTCAATTATTTTTATTATTTTAAATTATATTTTATAATAAAAAAATTATTTTAAATTAGTATGTTATATTGGTTTCTAAACGCGCTATACAATCAAAACTAAAGAGTCACGAAAAAATAAAATGGCATAGGTAGATTATATTATTATATAATTTGTTCGTTAAATAATAGATTGAGACATTATATTATATGATCATTTATTATATCATGTAAGTCTTATTCTAACTATCTAATACTAATGCATCTTTGAGATTTAGAGACAAAATTGTTTTTTTTTTTTAGGGTTTTTTTTTTTTATGTCTAACCTCTTTTTGTAACTCTTATCAATTATTATTTTATTGGAGTTTGTCCTTCTTAATCATGGTATAGTTCAAATAAGTTAGACTAATTGAAAGAAATATTAACTATTTGAAATTGATCCAATAAAAAATTAACTACATTAAACATAAGATGCATCTTACTTAATGATCATGATTAAACTAATAAATCATAACTAACATACAATTAATATAACAAAATTTGACTATATCTAATACAAGTAAATTAAAACTGCTGATCATTATTCTTAACTTATTTTTAACTTATGATGAAAAAAAAATTAATAAAGAGAGTGGTGGTTGTTAAAGAAGAGTGTGGCACTTTTAGATACTATTTTCTTTTGGTAACGGACAAGGACATTTTTTTTTTCTTTTCTTTTTTTATATGGACATCGTTAGCAATGCATCTTTGATGGAAGTTTTGATTTTCCGTAACGAGTGTTGCTCAACAACAACAATAAAAAGTAACGAAAGATTTTCTCCCAACTTTGTTTTTACAGGGAGACACATGGTCTATTGTTAAGGTCGCAAATATTCAATATATTTGGTCCTTAAAATCTACCATTACAATTCAAGAAGTTTCCATCCTTGTCTTACTTTTTTAAAAGTTTCAACGCTATAATTAACAACAAGAAAAAGAGCAAAGTTATTTCTAAGAAATAAATAAAACAATAAGAAAAGAAAGAAGAAGATGATTCTCCATATATAAAAAAGCTTTAATTTCAGTTTTTTTAATTAAATTTACATTTAGTTCTACCTAAAAAATAATAGATAATTAAACAAATTTTATTATTTTTATCCTAAAGCGTATTTTAGTTCATATGTTTTACGAATGTATCTTCGATATTCCATTTTTAGACAATGAATTTTTGGTATTTTATATTCTTTTCGCCAAAATATTTATGAAATTTTATATTATTTTTAGTTGATTTTTTTTTTCTTTTTTAAATATAGTAAACTCATTTTACCTTATGAAGATATTGGATAAACTAGTTCATTATTGTTCTTGACTAATTACTTACATTTACTACTACTTGGCTTCAATTGTTAGTTGTTTTTATTGTCTATATAATTATAAGATAATTTGTATAATTTCTATGATACTTTTAAAAAGAAGAGTGTATAGATACTCTTAATTTTTTTTATTAATAAATATATTTTTTTCACATCAACGTCTATATATTATATATTAAGTTGATCAAATTATGTGTACTAGTATATTTATTTAATATTTTAATAAATTTAATTCTCTTAAATTTAATAATTTTTTTAATATTTTGTATTTTAATTAAAATTAAAATTATTATCAACTCATAAGGTTATAACTCCTCTCTTTTTCTCACGAAACTCCTCTACCACCAAATAAAATTGTTCTCCTCTATCATCTTTCCACCGTCATGAGAATAACGCTCTACCACTTTTCCACCATTGCGAGAATAACCCTCCTCTAATGTGTGCATGTTTGCGTCGATATCGTCTTAGTGTCGTCGACTACGCATCGTCGTTTTCATGTCGTCTTTGATTCTTAATGAACTAGTAATGGAGATAGACGATGAAGAATGACGAAGGAAAACGATAAAGGACGACAAATAGAGATGATGAAGAACGACAGAGAGATGACGGGGAAGAAAATAAATTTGGTTATTTTTTGTATATATAATAAAAAAAATTATTTATTTTAAAATAGAACAAAAATATAAAACCTCAAAATTTAGTGGTGTTAAATTTAAAATATGATCAAACTACTCATAGATAATATGTCACTAAATTATTAGTAATTTAATTTGATAATACCAAAACATGTTATTTTTTCTATTGTACAACAAAAGTCCCTTAATTGTAAACCTTATTTTAACTTGATGTAATCAACATTTTGTTATCAATGCAATATTCATATCATATTTTTCATATATATTTTCTCATCAATAACTTCTATCAAGTAACATTTAAATAACTATCATAACTCAATTAAATAACAACGTATAACTAACTTACGATTAATATTAAAATACTACTTTCTTTTGTTTTTATTTTATAAAAAAAATGTTAATAAATAATACCCTTAAGATATTGTTTAAGCAATCTTAAGAGCTAACTTTTGCATAAAAACTCATGTATTTATTACTTTAATAAGCTATTTAATTTTAAATAAATCAGTTTTTCAACTTTTCGGTTTATATTTTACTCCAAAAGAAATATTTATTAGCTCGATCCATTTAGATCATTTGTCTATTTCTCTCACATAAATGAAACATGAAATAATTAACAGATACAATTTGACAAAACTCGCTTTTGTCTTGTGTGACATTTTGAGTGGGACTTCATTGTTTAGTACTAGAAGTGGTACTTGCCAGCTCTAAACACGAGACCAAAGAATTCATTTTCTGTAAACAGCTCATTTAGAAGAGGTGCATCTAGAATAATTGACTCTGTTGAATCATTAATCCAACGCATGCTTTGGAATGCTTCATTGACCCTCTAACCGATCTTTTTGGTCGTGGGAGTTAAACAAATTTGGCGGCATTTAAAATGTAGACTTGACTTGTGTCAAAAAATGTAGACTTTAATTGTGTCAAAAAATGTAGAATTTAATTAAGTTATTTTCTTGATAAAAAAATAATTAATTATATTCAACATTCAAGTATATTGAGTCAACAAGTATATCTTTCAAAGGGTATTACTATTTTTTATTTAAATGTAACTATAAATTTGATTCTGCTTACAAAGGAGACACAATTTATTATAAAAAAAGAGTTATAATTAATTTTAGAGGTTGTTAATTGATTTTAATATATTGTAAGAAATCCGTACATAATTGTGAAATAATTTAAATATTTTATTCAATCTAATAATATTGACATTTGTCTATTTAGTTAATATGATTTTTTTTTGCTTTAAAATTTATTTTAAATTTATTATTTAATTTACTTTTACATAAATATAAACAAAAACTATTATCTTATTTTATATTATATGTTCCATTTATAATTTATATATTTATCAAATTATTTATCATTTTATAATATTAATATAATATTTATTATTAATGTTATCCATATTATATCTTAGACAAAGAATAAATGTAGTACAAAAATATTTTAGTATTAACATATTATTTTATATTCAAAATTGATATAAATAATCATTTAATTTAGAAATGTCCACATCCTATCCTATATGAGACGAGAGAGTTTCTCTCTATTTTTTCTCTACGATTTTTTTTTTTTAATTTTCAATTTCACTTTTAAACATTTTCTTCTATTTTTTTTATAT
Organism: Cicer arietinum; assembly: GCF_000331145.2. Lineage (NCBI taxonomy): Eukaryota > Viridiplantae > Streptophyta > Magnoliopsida > Fabales > Fabaceae > Cicer > Cicer arietinum. The sequence goes on along the minus strand of NC_021164.2, from coordinate 74,466,024 downwards.
TTTATTTAATTGAATAACGATAACTAATTTCCAACATTTTTTTATAAAAAATTGAGTATAATTTTCATTTTTAACAATTCATCAAAACATATTTCCATTAAATTATAATTTTTATCATAAATAAAAAACAATAGTTTAAATACTATTTTTAAATTATAATTAATTCTAAAATTATTTTATATGCTTCAAAAACTTTAATAACTAAATATATTTAAAATGAAATCATATAAAATTGAATATATATATATATATATATATATGTATATATATGTGTGTGTCTGTGAAAATTATATATATTTTATAGTAATTCCTTTTATGTATGTTATTTTTTCAGACATGATTTTTTAAGAAATACAAATTATTCACAATTTCTATAAAACGTAAGAAAAATACAAAAAAAAAAAAAAAGTTAATGGTAAAAAAATATACGCTCTTAATTTTGCAAGAAATTCTATCTAAATAAACAATTGTTACAGATAAAATTTAGAGTATTTTTTTTCTTGTTAAGAGTCAAAGTTCGAAGAAATAAATAAAATGTATTTGCAGTTACTATTTTACATTGTTATTTTTGTAGGTATGGTTAAGTTTCACATTGGTTATAAATCAACTAAATATTAAATATTATATTAGAGAATAGATTTATATGCATATGACCTTAAAGTTCTAGGTAAAAATATAATGTTAAAGACTCTTGTATATCTAGAGTATTTGATATATTATTGTCTCCATAACACCATAGTCCCCAACATAGTATGAAGTATAAGTGTATTAGATATACGTTGTAGTTTTCACATGAATGTTTTAAGTTATATAAAATTAACATATTATTTATAAAGATCTTGAAATATATTATTCTCAAATATTAAAGACATATCATATCCCATTACAGTATGATGATGAAGAATAAGTATGGTAATACTCTGATACTCAATTTATTTCTTTTCGATTTATTATTTCTCACAATATGTTCTTAATGACAAATTGATAGATAATTTTCGTGGAAGAAACATAACCCTTAAAATAATCGGTTAGTAACTTCTATCAAGTTGTACATTTTTATAAATATTTGTATCTCTCGACGGATATTTACATTCTTTCACATGAATAATCGTTATGAATTTATTTATTCATTAAATTTTTTTTACATTATATCCTTATATCGAAAATATTTTCAATTGCTCTCTAACTTTCGTAAAAATGGGCGCCTTATTACAAATAATAGTACATGCTATTAGCATATTTTCAAAATACTAGATATTGAATATTAGTATAAGAAAGTTTTACAAATAGCTACCTTATTCCTGAAGTGCTGTGATTTAAAATGTAGACACAAATTGAACGATCTAATATTTTATTGGTAACAAATCAGAGTGTAAGGTCACTGTTGGGATTATTAAAGGATTTAGACCGATATTATTCAACAAGAGTACATCTGGTCGCGTGGCCTAATGGATAAGGCGCTCGCCTCCGGAGCGGGAGATTGTGGGTTCGAGTCCCACCGTGATCGTTTTATTAAATTATTTATGATTGGTTTTTTCTTCTGATTTAATTGTAATTTTAATTTATTTATTTTATATTTTTGATTTTAATATTTTTATTTTAAATTTTATGAAATCAGCCACATCAATAATTAAGGATAATGTGACTATTTTTAGTATGATGTGGATTGTTGACATGGAATCAACATTTTAATCAAATGAATTAATAAATTATGTTTTTATATTAATTATCTTTGACATATTCTCGACTTTGACCAACGACCGTTGGTAACAAAAGAGGAGCCATGAATTAAGCAGTAGGTGAATCAAGTTTAAGAAATCATAAGATATAATTTATGTTCATCAAGAAAGATAAAACAAATTGGGTTTCTAATAAAAGTTTGTTTTGCAATTTACTTGATTAAAAGATGTTTAACACTTAATATATTGAGTAAAAAAAAGGTCAATTATAAAAAAAATCATATAAAATTAACAAACAAAAAAATATAGAGACAAATAATAATAATAATAATATATTAGTATTAAGAAAATTTAAAAAAAATTGAAGGGACAATAGTCTCTGCCGGTCTCCCTTTAGCTTTGTCTCTGGTTGGTAAGAATTAATGAGTGAATGACTGAGTAAACAAAGTTAGAATTGATAATAGACTTAAAAATATGATTTTTTGGGGTTGGGTTGATTGCATGTCCAACTTTAATTTGCTATTTGATGACGGTCCAAGTTCCTTGAGCACAAAGGGTCTAAGAAGGAAGTAAGAGTATTCACAAATACAAATAAATCTATGAATATGATCACCCAAATAAAGCTGCATTTTGTCTTAACTCATTTAAGTATGAATCTCATCCGAATCAACTCATTTAAACTCAATGATACTTTATTTGGGTAGTAAATTTGACATTTTGACCAGCAAACTCGATGCAACTTAGAATAATACTAGCAACACAATTTTTAACACACGCTGTTTTTGATTGATTAAAATTCACATAAGTCCGATGAAATTTATACGAGATCTACATGATTTGTTGAAACCTATGTAAATTTTAACTAATCAACGAAAGTGTGTTAAAAAATGTGTGTTTTATTAATACTCCACTACAACTTAATCCGCTTGTAATCAAATTGATTTGGTTCAAATTTAAAATGAAAATTTCAGATTGAAAACTTAATCTAACTTAAATAAAATTGACTAATTCAAATATTAAATTTAACTAAAACCGACTCAATCCAACACATGTAGTCTTCAAAAATAGTCTTCAAAAGTATTTAAATAAAAAGATAGACTAATTTCGGTTAAGAATCACGTAGGTTTGTGCCATTTTATATTAGTTGCAAATTGAAATTTGAGAGTTTGATAAGGTCATTGTAATTGAACAATACTACAAAATATTATTTTTATAAAGAATCAAAACTATAAAGTAAATAATTTGCAAATAAATTGTAATTTTGACTTCTGATCTTTACTCAGCAACAGATTCAAGCAAATGCTCACTTTTTACTCAGCCAAGCACAAACCACATTAAAGTACATATTATAATCTTTATCAGATAGTTTCATTTTGTATTCCTTAATATGGCCAGACGCCGCACCGTACCAATGAAGGATCTGCAAAATAATCATTAACTCAAAGTTATTAATATATATTCAATCTTTGGACCTTTACCTTTTAATAATGATATACTAATTCGTAAATTGTCACATCTCCAAATAATTAATTGGTGATAAGTATAAGTTTATGTGATACAAAAAACTTGTCAATGAAGTATGTAAGTAATATATTTATATAAATAAAACAGGCACATACTGCCATGGTATATGTCCAGTAAGCATCCAGTCCCCCTGTTTAGTTTGAAAGGTGAGTGTATAATTTGATCCATCTTCTTCAAAATTTTGGCCTGCTCAAAAATAAATAAACAAAATCAAACCCCACTAAATATATCTTATCATAACATAAATTAATTAATAATAGTTAGAGCTGTCAATTTAACAAACCCTCTAATTATTGACTCCAGTCTATATGTTGGAGGGGAATTTTTTTATAATTTAAAAGGCTCTAAAAAATAAACCTCAACCTCTTAAAATTTTGGGGGCTTAGTAGGCCTATAGGTCCACGTTTTAAAAAAATAAATCGATTTTTTTTTTTACTAATAAAAAAATTTCGATTTTTTTTTTGAAAATTTTTTATTAGAGAAAAAAATTGATTTATTTATTTATTTTTCTCACAATATTTTTAGAGAAAAAAATACTTTTGAATTTCTTTAAAAAAAATAAATTTCAAAAATTTTTTAAGAAAAAGTTTCAATATTATCAAAATATTTGGGGCCTATAAACCCCACGAAATAATGGACCAAAATTTAAAAAAAATAAATAAATAAATTATAGAGAACCTAATATTAAGAGTTTAATAAAAAAAAAAATTAAAAAATTAAAGAGGGCATAGACACTTACATTTAACAAACATGCTAATCAATGAATCTGTGAGAGTCTGATATGAATTGTAGAGTCTCAAATTGATTTGCCTTCCTATGACAACACCTTCCATGTTAACCTTAACATATAAAGGCTTTGATCCTCTACTTTGATTTTCAATACCTTGCATCCTGATTTGACCATGATGCTGCTGCTGATGATGAAGTTCTTTCTTCCTCCATGATTTTATTGGTGGCCACCCCACCAAATATTCTTTTCCTTCACTATTCATGCATGTACATCATAAATAAAATTAATGATATGCATGATAAAATACTTAATCTAGTTAGCTTTAGAAGGACTAAATGGTTCTAAATTGCAATTACGAACACTTGCAATTTTTATATTACATTAAAATACGGATAAAGGCAGCTGCAATTTAAAACTAATTAATTTAATCATATATGAAAAACATACAAAGTGAAGAATCAACTTACTTGTTTGATGTGTGAATGTTTGTGTTCATTTTTTCATTGCGGTGGTTATCTTCCTCATTTGGCTGTCCACTCCATACTAATAAAGACAAAGGTTTCAAATAATATCCAAAGGATTCTTCGAAGCTACGTTTGTTTTTGACATGTTTCTTTTTTTCAGAACAACCACTGTGATTAATTAAACCATGATCGTAAGGATCAAATCCCTCAATGGAATGAATGGGGAGAGAAAGGCTTAATTGAAGCTCCATGAAGTATAAGAAGCTAACTAATTAGGATATATTTGACAATAGACAAAGGTGAACAAATATATTGGGGAACCTTCAAAGTTAGAGATAAGCAGTAGCTAGATTTCTTAGAGTACTTGAGATTACTTGACTTTTGGAACCTTGTGATTATATAACTATATATGTGTGTGCATGTGTGAATGAAAGATGGGAATGAAAAGGACTATTGTCTAGTCGAACAAGGAATGTTAGAGACAACAAGGAAGTTGGGTCGGCAAAAAGAGAAGCACCATTATAAGCTAGTTGAGGAATTAGAGCACCAAGTGTCCCCAATGTCACACTTTACAAATGGTGCGTAATAAAAGATAGACTAAGCTAACATATTATATTTTTATAAAATTGATTTATAAGTGAGAAGTGTCCCTTTATAAGTTATTTTTAAATTGAATTTACTGTAGTCAGTGAATTACATAATCAATATAATCGGACAATTTGTAACCGCTGGATTTAAATTCGACGATCATAAAAAATATCTATTTAAAATTTTGTTTTATAATATAAAGTATCGAATTTAAATCGAAACCATTTAACCTTCACCAATGCGGAACCTTCACAAGACCAAAATTCGGTGAAGGTCATTACTACGAAAGGACTTTTGGATTGGAATCTAATCTTCAAAACAATATTTGATATGTGAAAAGATAAACAAGACACAGACAGATAGGCCTAAGCAGAGATATAATGTTGGTATTATTGATCAAAGGGAACACCTTGTATTTATTTGTACATTGACGTGATTGAACATCTATTCCTTTTTTAATGATATCCCTTTCTAGCCAAACATGCATTAGTGTCAAAATTGTGTGTCGCCACGGTTACTTGTCATTCTGATCAATCGTTGATAGCCCGTATGAAACTAAAAATACTCTGCTTGGGAAAAACTTTTTTAGTTTCGTTTTCTGTTTTACTTTTACTTCTATTTGTGAAATTTACACTTGTTTTTTACTTTGTTTCTATTTCAAACAATTGTATAAGAAATAGTAAGAAAAACTGTTTTTATCTCTTTACATACAAATATTTGAATGAAAAAAATTAATATACTCTAATATTTTTATAAAATAATTAAGTTAAAATTTAGTTAATAAATTGACTTTTTAAATATATTAATTTTTATTGATTAAATTTTAATTAAAATCTATTTTGTATGAAAAAATCGAGAGAAGTTTAAATTAGAGACAATTTTACCATTTAAAAAAATAGAAAATAAGATCAGAAATAATTTTCTTAAACCAGAGAAGTTCTTATTTACTTTTTAAAAAAAATTGTGAGAAAAAAGAATCAAAATAAAGAAGTTACTATTGGAGAGTACGAATGTTCATTGCTATGGGAGCCCTGACATTTTGTTCTTTATTATGAAAAGACCTAACTCCCAAAGAAAATTTAATATTTTATATAAAAAAATATGAAAGAAATCAGCAGCTCATGAACATGTTGATATTGTTTGCTAATATGTCCAATGTGTCAGCTGATACTCGTCAAACACTAATTCCCTTTTTACACTTAAGCACTAAAAAATATTTGCTTCAAGATCTTTAATGAGTATTTTTTTTAAGAGTTTAATCGTACACAATCAGCGTAAAAAAATTTATCACGACAATTTTAATTAATTTTTTTAAAGTTTAATTATTATTTATTATCAATATAAAAATTCTTTACATTAATAAATTAATTTTTATTTTTTTAATCATAACAATACTATATATATATATATATGTGTGTGTGTGAAGGAGTTAAAGAGAAACATAAAAAGTGAAATGTGGTAGCAACTTACAATTTATTATATAGTAGTTAGGTATGTGGGCCAACATACAGCAGAATGTAGTGCTGGTTCATAACTTGGCAAAGTGTAGAGTCACACGTGAAGGCCACGTGATGGTGGTGTGGAGTGGCAAATTATGTTATTCAATGAACCCCGCACCACCAATGTGTATTGGATTGGAACCCCAATTGTTGTATCTAGTTCCCCGTGTGGTGAAGCTCGCTAACTCAACTAGTAGGACTCCAAAATTATCATCGGTCTAATTCATTGTTCGCCCTTTACCTACCACCCATTACTACACCCACTCCACACCCTACAACTTCACTAGGCAATATGAAAGATTCTTTAAGGTGAGTGTTTATAATCTCTCCATTTTCTTTTTTTTCGGCTTTCACTTAAATTATTGGAACTTCAAATTTGATAGTGTATTTTATATTATTATAAACTAAAATTCGATTAATTTTTTTTATAAAAATAGAAGGTTAGATGACCATCCATCTTTCTTTTAAATATATTTAATTTAACTTATTTTTTCATACTTTGATAGAAATATGTTCACACCATTTTATTGACCCAAAACTGACAAATTTAAAGTAAACAAAAATACTATATAATTTCAAAGCTTGATGGATAATATGCTTTTTCTTTTTAAGATAAGACAAATGTTAGCATTTAAGTGACAATTATATAAACACAACTATTAAAATACCAATACCGTAAAACATAGATAATATGTTCTTCAAAATAATAATAACAAAGTATCAAATTTTATTGATTTTTGAATAAACATGTGCACACAAATCTAACTAAGTGGAGGTTAACTAACACATACATGGTTCAATTGAGTCGTTAAGCATATTTGATTAAACTCTATAGATAATATCAATTGTGTTTTTTGACAGTGGCTTACCTGTTTTGGAGCTATCATTTATAGACTTTGGAATGATAAAAATAGACTAGTGTTTTCAAACTCGTTTTACTTGTAAATGAATTTATGGATTAAAACTCAACATCATATTCACCTGGCTGTTAAAGAAATTAGTAAATCTCTTAGATTTTGAAAACACAAGAAGACTAGTACTAAGATTATTTGGAAAGTACCCCTATTTAGATATTGTAAGTGAATCTTGATGGCGTTGTTTAACCTATTACCCGAAATTATTTATTTGGTGAACTCAATCACGTCGAAAATGACAACTATTGTATCGGTTACAATGACAATCTAGACATTGGATATCCTTTCTTTTTAATGAAATTTGGACCCCTTTTTTTTTTTTTCCCGTGTTATTAGCGTGATTCGAAATATGAACTTAAAAAAGGTCATCTTTGAAAGCGATTATGAACCTCTAATTAGTATGGTTGGATGTGTGTCACCCACTTCGTTGAATCTCTAACCACTTTCGAAAGAGGTCCACTCTCTCTTTCGTCTTTCTGATCAAAGTGCTTCTCTTCGTCACATCTTACACGAGACTAATCGTAGTACTAATTTCCTAACAAAAGAATGCATGCGTGCATCTCTTTAAATTTATATATATTTTTAATGAATTTACCTTTTTATTTGATAGTATTTTTCATACTAATTATAAAAGGGTTAAATTCCTCTTCTCCTAATTAATAACCCAACTATATTTCCATAAAAAAAATATAACAAGTGTGAAGCAAAATAAAAATAATTTAGCTACATCTTAGGATTTTAAACTGGAATATGAGAGTTTTGTTGTGCCATATAAAAAATCAATTACACTATCAAATTACTAGACTAGAGGGTAATGTATTATCTAGGCAATAAATTAAATATTATCAAGATCAACAATTTTTTTTAATATGTATAATATGATCAACTTTTTGTTTGTAATTAATTTTAGAGGGGAATAGAAATTAATAGAAAGATTATTTTGAGTAACACATTACAGTTTTAAGAATATATATTTGTCAATTACTAAAATTTAATAGACTATTTTGAATATTATTTTCAATTTTTAAGATTAATTTATCTATTAATTCAAAAACAAAATCTGTTGCTAATTCTAATTTTATTTTATTTTTGCAATGAAATAAAAATTCGAGATAACTGATAAATGTAAGAAAAATGAATAGTCTTCTAGGAGAAAAAAAAAATTGTTTTCTATTAATTTATTGTTTGTGACTAAAAATAAAATAATAATAGTTTATTTCTTGTCAGTCTAAAACTGTATCCTTACATTTACTGCACATTTATTAAACTCATAATTTGTTGTTGGAAAATATATTTTTCTTAATAGAAAAAACCAGTAATCTTGTGTCACTGACACTGCTACGGTTACAGGTTTTAAGGATCTGAATTGGAAGAGTGAGTTCGGGGAGGTTGAAGTGGATCACGAAGTGAGTCAACTTCCGAGTCGCGTAACTCAGAGTTTTGTGATTTGAAAATTCGAAATGTCTCTGAAAGCATCTTATTCATCGGAGAATCTGATTCTTCCGGTATCCGATCCTCCAAACGATGAAGACCGAGAGAGGCTTTTGAAGAGCGATGATACGATCCTCAGAGGTTCTTCCATGACTAAACGTGGAGCATTCGCTGCTATCTCTTACATGTCTTGCGCTGGTTCGCTTCATACTATTTTTATTTTGAAACCACTGTTTAATTAATTAATTAATTAATTGTTTAGGCTTTCATTATTTCTCTATTTTTGTTTTGTAGTGCTCTTGGTGATGTTCAATAAGGCGGCTCTTTCATCTTATGACTTTCCATCTGCAAATTTCATCGCTCTTCTTCAGGTTCATCCTCATTAAGCTGCGTGTCTTAAGATTAAGTAATAATAATTATGTATCATTTTTCCTTTACCATTTTGGTGGTTTATTCTCTAAATTGATAGTGTTGTGTTAATTTGCATTCGTCACCTATGAAACACCGACACAAACATAGGACACCGACATGTAGATACTTATAATAATTTATAAAAATGAAAGTGATTGAATGTAAGTTTTAATGTCATATCAGTACTAAATATTGACACTCGGACACTAGACACATCATGAGGTGTTAGTGATAGATAGTTTTTTACTTAGGTTTTTATTGACTCTCTCTTTTCCTAGCCTACTACTTTATTTTATTTTAATTTTTTTTCCTGTATTTTAGAGTAAGATTTTGTCTCCTGAGTCATTGGGGATAATCCAAATTAGTTAAAGCGACAATACAAAATTTAAATTTCCTGTGATTGGAGCAGAAAGAAATGATATTGGATATCAAATTTTAGGATATTGTGGTGTCTATGCCTTGGTTTATCACTTTAGCTTTGCAAATTGAATACGAATCGAACTGTTCTGAGTTTTCAGTTTATCTTGTTTCACATTTTCAACAACGCTTTGTATTGCTGCAGATGGTATGTTCGTGTTGTTTTCTATATGTATTGAGGTCATGGAGGATAATTTCTTTCACAACAGGTGAAGCAGTAATTATAGCTGATAACTCAAAAATATTTGTGTCATTCAAGACTTTGAGGCACACTCTTCCTATAGCTGGATCATATTTACTTTATATGGTATGTCTTTCACTCTTTCCTTCCTTTTTTAGCAGTCTCAATTTTGATTTATGTTCTCTTTCTTTTATTTCATTTACTTCTCCTGTATTTCTACTTGAAAGCTAGTCACCATGGAGTCTGTTCGTGGAGTAAATGTTCCAATGTATACCACCCTTAGGAGGACCACAGTAGTATTTACAATGATTGTGGAGTATATGCTGGTGGGGCAACGGTATACACCTTCTATAATTTTCAGGTAAATTACTTTCTTTCACTGCATGATGTGACACAGAGATCCATATCATGTTCAAATAAATCTTTGATGAGTAAATGCATCTTAAATTTTGGTGACATATGTGAAATGTATAATTTAACATGTAAGCGATCAACTGCCCTATTATGTTTATTTTCATTTTAGATGAGATGGAAAAGGTTCCTCAGCATAAGAGGTATTAGACACCATTCCATCCAGCAGTATAAAATGTTCCTCAGCTATTCGGAGTTTGTTCCTTTCCATCCCCATTCTTCTGAATAAATGTTGAACTCTACCATATAAAAGGATGGGCTTGTGCTTTGTCCAGTTTTCAAGCTCAAAGGACTCTTACATGAAGGGAGGCTTTAGAGATATCATAAAACCATTCACTTGTTTTCATCTAATAGTGTATACTTTTTGGATAGTTAGTTCTTGAGGCATTGGTACTTTACCATGGCAAAGAAACAATTTAAGCTTAATATTTGCATTTAATGCAAGTTCTTAACTGTAACTGAGCACCTGATTTATTACTTCATCACCTCTACTTATTATAGATACAAGTGGATATTAACACATGATGTAGTTGTTATTTCATAATATAGAAATTGCATTGGACATTTTAAAGTATTTCCCGATGCTTCCCCTGCATGCACATTTAAAAGGAGATGTAGATTTGCATCCCATTAAAAATGACGTAATTGGTTAACTGCCCACCCTGTTACATTACATCTCCCCTTTTCCTTTATAACTTGATGAAGTAAATGTTCAAATTGTGTTTGAATGAGCATCTCCCTGATTCCTTCGTTTAACTGAAATTTTTAAGGTTGTTATCAGTGTTGGCTTGATTGTCTTCGGTGCATTTGTTGCTGGAGCGCGGGACTTATCTTTTGATGCCTACGGTTATGCCGTTGTTTTCCTGTCAAACATTACAACAGCTATATATCTTGCAACGATATCTCGTGTTGGTTGTATCATCACCCCTCTCTTTCTCTCCCTGACACACACATACACGGTTAAAATTTAAAATCCTCTCCCCTTGTAATTATCCCGTTGTTTCTCAATTATTTAGCATTATGTCTTTTTCTCAGGAAAAACTAGTGGCCTTAATAGCTTTGGGCTTATGTGGTGCAATGGTAAGCCTGCAGATTGTGTCAAAAGGACTAATTAAAGTTGCATACATGTTTTTTGGATGAAAAAATGTATTAAATTTTTTATCTATTTCTGATATGAAACAATTTCTTATCATAGGTATCATATGCGGGCCAATTTTGTTTGTTTGGACATTTGTTCGGGGTGACTTGAAGATGACTATTAATTTTCCTCATCTGCTTTCGCTTGGTTTTATTGTATGTTCTGCTTGAGCTTTTCTCCTTTTACTTAGTAGCAATTATTCTTGTTTTTTTACCAAAAGTATTTTTGGTATCCCTAGGAAGTAAACTAGGAGTCTATTAGGAGTCTTTATGGTGTAAGTCATATAAGATTAAAAATTAGTTATCCCTTCCCCCTTTTGCACTTTGCCATCCCAGAGCTATTTTCTGCCACATAAAATTCGGTTCATAGTATATATGTTGATCTCACAGGGTCTATTTTAAAACTTGTTAAAAAATATCAGTTTTCTATCATGGAAGAGTTGTATACATATTTGCAAAGGCCCAAGTGTTTGTTATGGGGAAAAACTACTTTTTCCTATAACAATCTGCATCAAAATTTTATCTCATTTCCCTCTTAATTTTGATTTTTTGACAAGTTTGCAATTTTGTGCTTTTTTATGGAGACAGGTTGTTTTGCTTCTATCCTGCATCCTAGCTTTCTTCCTGAATTACAGTATTTTCCTGAACACAACTCTGAATTCAGCTCTGACACAGACAATTTGTGGTAACTTGAAGGTTTGTTCACTTGCAAGTTGTTTTGCCTTATATGTATGATGCACCTATTATTCCAGGTTGGCATAGATGACGTGATTTCTCTTCCTGGGTATTATCAACTTATCATGGTAGTTAACTACTGCATAGACTTTCCTTCCTGGGATAGTTTTTTTTTTTTTTTTATTTTTTTATTTTTGTTTTTGAAATTTTACGGGTATTGAGGTAGAAACAAGTGTGCATTAGTACACTTCTTGTCCATTAAAACTGTTTTTTTTTTCAATCGGGGTGAGTTAGGTGTCGAGTATGGGGTGCCTAGATTAATTTATTTTTTAGTTCTCTTGATATATGAGAGAGAGAGAGTATAGTTTGCCTTCGGACATGGAAGCAAAAGAGAGTGGGAACAAGGGAGAGAAATGAGGTACACTACCTAACTTATCAGAGTCTGAAGATGAGCCAGTGGCATTTCAAACTATAATGAACTGTTAATTTGCCTTTGGACATGGAAGCAAAAGAGAGTGGGAACAAGGGATAGAGATGAGGTGCACTACCTAACTGATCAGAGATGGAAGTTGCATTTCAAACTACTTACTGTGTATTTAGAGCGGCAGTATCGCTCTAACATTTTTGAAGTAGAACTTGGTATGTAGTGAAGAAGAGTTGTTCTTGATTGATGAAACTTTGTTATGAGATTGTCACATTGGAAATCTTTGATAAATATTAACTAGGACCCGATGCTAAGACTTATCACCCTGTGTTGGTTTTTGTTGGACGAATAATGTATCCTTCCATATGATGCCATGGATATGTAATCCATTGCACACTTATTATGTCTACAGAAGTAGTTTTTATTTTTAATTTTAGATACTTATACAAATGTATCCTTTTTATGTCGTATAAAAATTTGATGGTTGTAACTTGTATGGGAATTTTATGCGTCGACTCTAAATAATCTGAATTGATGTCTAGGATCTATTTACTATTGGCTTTGGCTGGATTATTTTTGGTGGGCTACCATTTGATTTTGTGAGTGCTCTTGTGCCAACTGACCTTCACTTATCACTTGAGTGTATCTTTTCTTTTGATAGAATGTGTGGTCTTTTGGTTGCAGTGGAATGTAATTGGACAGTTTCTCGGTTTTACGGGTTCTGGTTTATATGCCTACTATAAGCTAATTGGCATCTAACTTGCATTGTTGCCAAGTTCTTTGGTTGCTGTCTTTATGAAGTTAGGAACACCATTTGCTTCCTTTATCTAATCTCACTTCATCCATCTAAAAGCAGAAGAACCTGAGTCGGCCATAGATCTATCAAATTTGTGATCAAGCTAATCTGTGTTCTGTTGGCTTTAGCATGTTTAAACTGGTATTGACCTGTCAATGAGTTCACCCAGTGCTTTTGATGAATCAATTGAACCCCTCTCTCCCCATTTCTTTGGAGTGTAACTTTGGAATTTCCATGTATCTGTTCATTTGATTTTTTGGGGTATAAAAACGTGATTAGAGAAGGAAGAGGGTAATCTAAGTTGTTGAGGTTCAATTTTAGGAACAAACACTACTTAAGATACTTTCTGTTATCTGAGGTAATGCTGTTGGTTTGTATACCTGTTCTTTTTATGGATCATATATGATATATCTCTCAATTTATTGCCGTAAAAATTAACAAGTTGAAGAGTAAAAGTGCTTATGGTATGGTTGGAAAGAGCCATGGGAATCAGACGAAATGAAGTAATCACAAAATCTTACGGACCATAAGTTTCGAAGTTTGAAAAAGTTTTGGAGTTTGCCGGTCCTTTCATTAATTTCATACTACAACATAATATCTTGAAGAAAAAAAAAACCAAGATACTAGTAAGTTGTCTTGAAACGTGTAATAGCAAGTTGCCATTAAGCACTTTTGAGAAGAAAAAGAATTCTAAACACTAATGAGTTTAACAGAATGGACATTTTGATACAATCTCAGTGTAAAATTATACTACCTCAAGCCCTTATTATAAAATTAATTTTTTTTCACTCTTACTAAGAAAAATTAGTAGGATAATTATTATGTTGATTTTGTGTTAATGTTTCTAAAATAACCTTTGTATTTAAATGTATTAAATTTGACCGTTAATTTAGTAGTATAATCAAGAGGTATGTTTGAAAAATAATGATAAATATATCTAATTTGTTTGCTAAATAATACTTATAATTGAGTACTTTTACATTGACAGACAATTCAAACTATTAATTGAGTGGTGTTTTTTTAATAATGAAAGTTATGATTATCTAGTGACATAATAAAATCAACTGTTATTATTAATATTCACATTTGTAACTACATCTTAAAAATAAATGTAAGATGTTATATTTTAGTTGGACACGAAGGTAAAATTAATTTACTTGGATGTCTTTTTTTCCGACCTAAATTATGTTATACCAAATTTATTTTAAAATGGAGTAACGAAGATGAAGCAGTATCATTGTAAAAATCGGAGTAATTAAAACTCATGCAACAGAAATATATTTTATAACTATAACTTCAACTTAAAAGCAGTTGCATTTCCCATTTTCTCTATCAAATGTTGAACCAAACTTAATTTGTAATATTGATTATTATTTATTTCAAAAATGAGAAAATAACGCGAGAGTAATGTACAATTAACAGTAAGTTGATAGAGTGTTGCATGTCATTAAACCATTAAAAAGAAATACTGTAATCATGTTGTATAAAAAAATCATGTTGTATACTTATAATTGACTTTTTTTCACTCAGTAAATTTATTTATTTATGATATTTTCATTCATTCAATTTATATTTAAAAATATAATTTGTTTCCAAAAATTATATCTTATAACCAACATTTATACTCTCATGTTTTATACAAACTACCTCTTCAAATTTTCTAAAATATAAATGTGTATTGGAAAATTCGAAATTTTCGTACTAAAAAACTTAAAAGCTTAGTTTGTGTTTTTGAAATTGTGTTTTAGAAAAAGAGTTTTCAAGTTTTTTACAACACAAATTTCTCTAGAAAATTCAAACTTTGTATTTTGGAATTTCTTTTTCAAATTTTTCGAAACACTAAACATAAAGTTTGATTTGATTTTTTGAAAAAGAATAAAATTGAATTTTTATTAAAATACGGAATAAAAAAATAAATATAGAGGTAAAGGACAAAACTTTTTGTTTCTGCAAAAAAAAAAGACAAATAGATATCTAATTTATTGTAAAAGAATTCAAGTATTTAATCTTATATTTGAACTCGATAAAAAAAAATTATATTAGAACAACAAAATAATTGTCTTATACTTAATGATCAAGAGAGTCTCAACATACTATATTTCAATTATCTATATTATTATTCCATCAAATGAAGAGATTTTGATTATTATATTTCTTTTTCTTTTTTTAATTTTTAAAATGTACTACTTTAAAAATTATTTACTCGAATGTTCTATTTTTATTTTTATTTTTAAAGAAGGAAGTCGATTTCTTGGAAAAACGACTTCTAACTCACTATTTTTTTTTAATTTATATTTTAACATTTGTTATTAATTTAATTATTTTAAGATAAAATTACTAATAATAAATTAAAATAAAATATATTAATAAATTATAAATAAATTTTATTTTAATTATTATTATTATAATAAATAATTATTATAATTATAATTAAAAATGATTAAAATTAAATTGATTAATAAAAAATGATTAAATTATATTATAAATTTAAAAAAAAACATTAAAAATATTTATTTAATAAAACAAAAATAATTATAATATTTCAAAAACAAAATATTATTAATAATTTAAATAATAAAAAAAATATTAATAATAATAGATATAGTAATGGTAATAATAATAATAATAAAGTAAATTATATTAATAAAATAAAATTAATTAAATTGAACAAACAAAGTACATTAAATTAAAGAAAAAATATCACAAATTGAAAAAAAAAAGCACAAATTGAAAGAAAAAAATACATCAAATTCAAATTTTATTATTATTATTTTTATTTATTAAATCCAGGAAAAAAATTGGAGGAAGTTGTTACAACAGTAATTTGTTTTGTCAAACCGCTTTTTTTTCTTCTTTAATATAATATGTTTTATTTTATTTTATTAAAAGAATTTTATTTTTTAAATATTTTAATTGTTTTTTATTTATTAAATAATCAATAACTCAATTTAACAAAATAATATTAAATGTTAATTTGCCAAATAGGATTGATTTGTCAAAATAATATAACATATGTTATTTATTTTTGGACATCTATCAAAACGCGTTAACTTTAATATTTTATTTAATTTTTTTATTAAAATTTTATTATTTTTTAATTATTACTATTTTATTTTTTTTAATTACATGAGCAATGTTTTGTTATTATTATTTTATTTATTTATTAGATCGGAATAAAAATAGGAGGGAGTTGTTAGAAAGATACGTTGTGAGACAAATATTTGGAATAGAAATATAATGAAGTTGTTAAAAAATAAGTTGTTATTTTATCGGCAAACTATTAGGGACACCTTATTTATTTTGCCACATTTACTCAATCTTTGATGTATTTTTTTTTTCTTCAATGTATTTTATTTTATTAATAGTATTTTGGTTTTTTTTAAATTATTTAAAAATTAAATAAAATTTAATTTATTATTTTTATTTTTTAAATAATTAAATTTATAACAAATGTTAAAAAAAAATTATATAGAGGTTAGAGGTCGCTTCCCCATTGAACGACTTCCTATTAAGTTTTGAAAAAATTTCCTTGAGCTGATCGCTTCCCTGAAAAGCGACTTTCTCCTTAAAAAAAAAGTAGGATATTCGCATAAATAATCTACAAGGTATTTTGGAAATTAAAAAAAAAAGAATATAATAATCAAAATCTCTCAAATGAAAAGCATTCTACATAATTAATTTTAATAAATATTATATATTTAATGAATATGCAATGTAGTGTGAAATCTTTTTAATGTCACTATATTTAAACCAATCATGTGTAAAACTTTATCTATAATTTTGATAAAAATAAATTGAATCTATTTATTAAGATTTTTTTTTGCACCATTAATATATTAATTAAAACTTATTTTAATATATAAAGTAAATACGATGAATATAAAATTAATTTTATAAGAATGAGTTCATTATCCGTGCTTGCCACTAGCTCCATACTAAGTGCAAATAATTTGCAACTTTACCCTATTTTACGGCCTAATAAATACAAAAATAATAATAATAACTAAATTATAGTAATAAAATCAAGGTCTAATAAATAAAAAAATAATAATAATAAGAACTAAATTATATTAATAAAATTAAATAAAATAGAACAAAATAATACGCCCTTTTTACGAGTCCTCCTAATTTTCATGATTGTTTCAAAAATTGTATTTTTTTTATTTAATGTATTTTTTTTGTCAATGATGTATTTTTGTTTTAAATACATCCGTAACAAGGATACATTTTTTTTTTTATTATTTTGATTGATTTTATTAATATATTTTAGTTTTTTTTTTATTATGTTGTAAAATAGAAGGAAAAATTATAGAGAGTTGTTAAAAAATAGGATAAAAGTGCTACTTTATGTGCAATAGGCAACAAAATAGGAGAAGTTGTTAAAATTTAACACATCTACTCAACTGCAGTTGTTATATATATATATATATATAAATTTATTTTATTAATATAATTTAATTTTTAATTATTTTTATTTATTAATTTAACATTTTTTCACTTGTTACACAACAAAATAAATAAGTTAACACATAAGCGCATAGTATGCAAAATCTCATGATACCACTTTGAGACCTTTATGTCTATTTAAACTATTTATATAATTTTTTTTTGTTTCTATTTAATCTATTTAAAATATACCAGCATAAATTTAATATATCTATTCAAAATAGCAATAGAATATTCAAACTATAATTTTGTTTCTATTTTAGATCATTATTTAAATTTATGTTGTTATCATTTTTTAAAGAAATACTCATTAATATTTATTTAAAAACAATGAATTTAAATCTTAACTTAAAATATATATCAACCGATTTTGCCCCTTTTGACCAAACTTCCTTATTTATCTCCTCCAATATATTGAGTTTACGTGATGTGTGATTCAATTTAGTTAAGTTTATAATAATCAGATAGAAATAGGGTTAGCTTCTCTGTAAATAAAACAAACAAATTGGATTAACTTGTATTCTTTACCACCTAAACGACACAAGCTTCCATATGACGGTGGTTTTATATCAGATAAAAGAAGGTTAACGTTCATATCAGAATTAGTGTTTAAAAATGCTAATGAGGGAGAAAAGTTTGACGATCTTATAAAACACATGAATGATTTTGAAAGCTATGTAATTGATGCAAAAGTTTTCAAAGAAAAGGTAAATGAGGTGATTAAAGAGTACAAATATATAGTTTGGGTACACGAAGAATCATCTCAGACTTCCATTGACTGATGGACAACAAGGTCACGAGACTGGTTAGTAATTATTGTGAATATATATTGTTATTTTTTCAGAAAAATCAAATTATAAAATTGTTAAATTTTATCTGTAATCATATTTTAGACCTCCAGTTATTACTGTGTTATTGCACTTCATATATGTCGATAATTTTATATTATATGTTTTCTACAATAAATAAAGAAAAGAAGTGTCTAAGAATATCTAATAATATTATGACTGACACATATGATATTTCTTTGTCGCATATTCATTTTACAAAATTCATCGTTAGATTGAAAACTATATAATATGTCTATAAATATTATGACTTGACGTTGCATTCACCAAATATGGATTATTAAGAAAATCATCATCACTTCGTGCGGTTTTGTTATCATCATCATCATCTGAAACCTCGTTGTCGCTTTTAGGATACTATCTTCGTCCAAAGTGAGTTAAATTATTTTATAATGGTAAGTTTGGTTCAATGTAGGGA
>NC_021164.2:74429497-74447018 GCF_000331145.2 Cicer arietinum | reverse complement strand
TGTTTATTTATAAGTCGGTGCTTTATTTATTTTCATTTATGTAAGTTTGTATTTATTTATTTTTTTTTTTGTATTTTTTCTATATGTCATCTCAACTTCAACAAAAACGAAGATGGTTTTAAAATAAAATTGAATTTATAGAATTAAATTTAAAGCAAAAAAAAAGGATAAACAAAAATAAAAATGCTAATTTATTATGGCTCGTGTTCTACTGCTATACAAAATAGTTATTTATAACAGAAAATACAATAAACTATCTTTTCATATTTAAATAATCTAATAGAAATTAGATGGTTATGTTGTGTTTTGATGGAGGAGCTTTATATCCAAAGGTTAATTCTTGTCCAAGTAGGGTTTTTAACCAATCTTGTGCATCCAATAGGTGTGTTTGTGTCATTGGATGAACATTTAGGTCATTTTCGTCCTCCCTAGACTAATTCTTGTCCAATTAGGGTTTTTAACCAATCTTGTGCATGCAATAATTTCATTTGTGTCATTGGATGAACATTTAGGTCATTTTCATCCTCCTTATGCTTATTCTTGTCCAATGAGGGTTTTTAACCAATCTTGTGCTTCCATTAAGTTCATTTGTGTCATTGGATTAGCATTTAGGTCATTTATGTCCTCCCAAGTTTTATTCTAGTCCAATTAGGGTTTTTAACCAATCTTGTGCATCCAATAAGTTCATTTGTGTCATTGGATGAACATTTAGGTCATTTATGTCCTCCCAAGGTTTATTCTAGTCCAATTAGGGTTTTTAACCAATGTTGTGCATCCAACACGTGTGTTTGTGTCATTGGATGAACAATTAGGTCATTTTCGTCCTCCATAGGCTTATTCTTGTCCAATTAAGGTTTTTAACCAATCTTGTGCATCCAATAAGTTCATTTGTGTCATTGGATGAACATTTAGGTAATTTTCGTGTCCTTAGGTTTATACTAGTCCAATTAGGGTTTTTTAACCAATCTTGTGCATGCAATAAGATCATTTGTGTCATTGGATGAACATTTAGGTCATTTTCTTCCTCCTTATGCTTATTCTTGTCCAATTAGGGTTTTTAACCAATCTTGTGCATCCGATAAGCTAATTTGTGTCATTGGATGAACATTTAGGTCATTTATGTCCTCCCAAGGTTTATTCTAGTCCAATTAGGGTTTTTAACCAATCTTGTGCATCCAATAGGTGTGTTTGTGTCATTGGATGAACAATTAGGTCATTTTCGTCCTCCATAGGCTTATTCTTGTCCAATTAAGGTTTTTAACCAATCTTGTGCATGCAATAAGTTCATTTGTGTCATTGGATTACCATTTAGGTCATTTTCGTCAACCCCAGCCTTATTCTTGTCCAATTAGGGTTTTTAACCAATCTTGTGCATCCAATAGGTGTGTTTGTTTCATTGGATGAACATTTAAGTCATTTTCGTCCTCCCTAGACTTATTCTTGTCTAATTACGGTTTTTAACCAATCTTGTGCATTATGTAAATGCGTGTTTTATTAATTTAGTCTAGTTAATTAGTATTTTGATGGATGTCAAAACTATGACCAGAACTTACTTATTTCTGAGTGACTTAATTGATCTCAATATCCACCAAATTTGTGAATCAATAAATTGTTTGAGAAAACTATTTTTAATTATGCATATTGATAGATGCATGTTAAGATTGTATTAGAATTCATTCAAGTGTATTGAAATCATTTAGGTATAGAACTTCTATTATGCATATTGATAGATGCTTATAAAATGTTATTTACATTTGTCTTTCTCTCAAATTTTAGATATAAACATTCTCATTTTGGTCTTTATTATTAACATGTGCATCCAATAAGTTCATTTGTGTCATTGGATTAACATTTTGGTCATTTTCGTCCTCCTTAGGCCTATTCTTGTCCAATTAGGGTTTTTAACCAATCTTGTGCATACAACAAGTTCATTTGTGTCATTGGATGATCATTTACGTAATTTTCGTCCTCCCTTGGTTGGCTTATTCTTGTCTAATTATTAGGTAACAAAAAAATAAATTATTCAGTTTCCCTGTATGAAAAAAAAAAAATGGGTTGAGCTCTTTAAGACCATTTGAAATTTGCAAAGCCTCTAAGAAATTTGTTTGATCCTTTATTTTATTTTTAACTGTGATAGATATTTATACTATATTTCTTTTATATTTATCAATGATAAATATTCGTCCAATATCATCATTTATATTTATAAATGACATATATGTATCCTGCATTTATATTTACATGTTAGTATATAATAATAATAATAATAATAATAATAATAATAATAATAATAATAATAATAATAATATAATTGGGAAAAGTAGTAAAGTAAATAAATAAGTAAAATAATTTAAAATAAAGGAAAAAGAAAAAGAGGTGAAGAAAGAGTGAGAGAAAGAAAAAGAGAAGGATTCCATTTTCTCCCTTCCTTTGGAAATAAGAGGTGGGATTCCATTTTCCTATGTCTCATTCATGCATGTATAAAATAATGTGTTCCATAGGTTAGGGATTTGGAGTTTAAGAGTTTGAAACGAAGAAAAATGATTTTTATTTTATTCTTGGTTGGATTTACGGATTTTGAAATAGATTAGTGTAGAATTGAGTAAATTGGAATTTTTGTTGCTGTTTTGTGTGTGTTCATTACTGATTTACTCATGATTTGTAGCATTATTGTTGCAAAGAATTGTTAAGAAAATTAGTGTGATAGAATGAATGTTATTAACTTGAATTTCGCATGACATATGTGTGATCTTTTGGTCATAACTTTTTCTATAGACACCCGTTTTGAATGATTTTTAGTTTTCTGGAAACTAGACTCAATTATCTTCAAATTGAGTACAAAATTCGTGATGATTGATTGAGTATTGATGTTGAAAAATGGATTACAAGCTGGACCAGAGTTGCTGTTTCTGTGTTGTTTTCTGTCATTGTGTCTTATTTTAATAAACTGCAAGAATTGGGACCAAATAAAAATAAAATAAAATTTTATCTATAAAGTAGACATCATAAGCTTTCCAAAGAGTACTCATTCACTCAATTCTGATATTTGTAAGTTTCTGTCAAATGACTCTAAAGTTAAACTCAGTTTTGAGTTATAACATAAATTTGGGACTGTTTTGGAAAAAATCCACCTCTTATATTATCATAATAATTTTCAAGGTTGAGTGTATGGTAGTCTTTAATATATGTATTAATAGATGATGTTATATTTGTGTGTATATATGTATGAATTGTTATATATAATTCCTATATATTTGATTAAAGTGAGAAGTATAGGATTCATCCTAGCTAGATGAATTCTCTGTCTATATACGACGGAAGCGAAGGGTAAGCGAGGGTAAGTGGGGCACCACTTACGGACGTAATTATGTCCAATCTTACCAAAATAAAGTTACTAACAAGAAGAGGGCATTAGTAAAACTAATGTATTCTTTATGACATGCTTGTTAGGTAGAGTTTAAGTCATTAGATTACTCACGTCTAATGACTTGAATATTTAGAAAGAGTCAAAACTTTACATTGAAGAAACTCAAGAAATAAGTATAGTCCCAAATTAGGATGCTAATTGATTTAATTTCATTTATTGGGACCCACTTAGATGTAATCTCATCCAACTTTATTCAAATGTGTTACAGGTAAAAAGGCTTAGATCACATGTTGAAGAAATGACGCGTATCAGTTTACACTATAGTCTGCTTATAATTTTATGGGGAATTATTTTGAACCATGGATGTGTTATGTACTCCATATTTCTATGTTTTGCTTTGAAGGATTAGTATGTGTATGAATACATTTTCATGACTTTGTGTCGGGATTGTATTAATCATCTCTTTTGTCGAATTATGTTAATGAAGTTATATTTTAAACAATTAACTTATGGTATTACAACGTCCAAAACAGTTATTTCATCTTCATCTTTAGGTACTCACTCCCCATGGCAAAACGAGCAAGAAAATCCGATTTTACTGAGGAAGACCTTATTAAATTAGAAAACGCAGTCTCATTGGAAGGACGATCGTGGAGGAAGATTTCAAAAGAAAGAAGTACAGTTTTCAGAGATATTATACTGGCAACCAATTAATGGTACATATTATTAAATTATATTCTTTTAATGGTGTAGAATCGCTGGCTGCAACTTCAAGCGGATAACAAACAACGGAAACTCCAATGTGGTGGAGGGTGCATGTCTTGAAAATCAAGAAAGTAGTGGTGCATCTCCCCAGAATCACGAAGAACCCGCTCATGGCAATGGTGGTGCATCTCCCCAGAATCACCAAGAACCCGCTCAACTTCAAATGGAGGATGGCAATGTTGGTGGTGCATCTCCCCCAGAATCATGAAGAATGGGCCCAAACCAGTGTTAGGAGTGACAATGAGAAACTAGATTATCTAATTGTTCTCCTAGAAAAACTTTCTCTCAATCGAGGATGGTTTATCTAATTGTTCTCCTAGAAAAACTTTCTCTCAATCGAGGATGGTGCATCTCCCCAGAGTGCATCTCCCAAGAATCATGAAGAACGGGCCCAAACCAGTGTTAGGAGTGACGGTGAGAAACTAGATTATCTAATTGTTCTTGTAGAAAAGCTTTCTCTCAATCTACGACCTTAAACATGTTAATTTTCACGCATGTAAAAAAAATATTTTATTGAATAACCTTTAGTTTCAAAGTACGTAGTCTTTAAGCTGGAAAAATTGTGTAAAAGAAAAAGCCAGAGAGAAAATAATGTAGTGCATTATCTCGGCCATGTTGCAAGGAATAGTTAGCTTGACGAAAAAAATGAATTCTTAGATTTTACACACATTCATATTTATATATATGGTCTTCTATGATGTATTCCTTTCAAAATGAATTTAAATTTTTATTGTGATTATGAATTTAAATTGAATAATTTAACATTTTTTATAAAATTATATTAAAAAATTCAAGTTTTTACCTCATACCTCTAAAATTTATATTTCTATTTCCACATTTTAATAAAAATTTAATTTTATCTTTTTTAAAAAAGAAAAAAATCAAACTTTAAATTTTTTGGAAAATAATAGTGTTTTGAAAATTTTGAAAAAAGTTTTATGGAATACAATTTTAGGAACAAACATTACTTAAGATACTTTCTGTTATCTGAGGTAATGCTGTTGGTTTGTATACCTGTTCTTTTTATGGATTATATATGATATATCTCTCAATTTATTGCCGTAAAAATTAACAAGTTGAAGAGTAAAAGTGCTTATGGTATGGTTGGAAAGAGCCATGGGAATCAGACGGAATGAAGTAATCACAAAATCTTACGGACCATAAGTTTCGAAGTTTGAAAAAGTTTTGGAGTTTGCCGGTCCTTTCATTAATTTCATATTACAACATATCATCTTGAAAGAAAAAAACCAAGATACAATCTCAGTGTAAAATTATACTACTCAAATGAGTGTCTTGAAACGTGTAATAGCAAGTTGCCATTAAGCACTTTTGAGAAGAAAAAGAATTCTAGACATTAATGAGTTTAACACAATGGACATTTTGATACAATCTCAGTGTAAAATTATACTACCTCAAGCCCTTATTATAAAATTAATTTTTTGTTACTCTTATTAGTAGGATAATTAATGTGTTGATCTTATGTGTTAATGTTTTTAAAATAACCTTTATATTTAAATGTATTAAGTTTGACCGATAATTTAGTAGTATAATCAAGAGGTATGTTTGAAAAATAATAATAAATATATCTAATTTGTTTGCCAAATAATACTTATAATTGAGTACTTTTACATTGACAGACAATTCATACTACTAAATTGAGTGGTGTTTTTTTAATAATGAAAGTTATGATTATCTAGTGACATAATAAATAAAATCAATGGCTGTTATTAATATTTACATTTGTAACCACATCTTAAAAATAAATGTAAGATGTTATATTTTAGTTGGACACGAAGGTAAAATTAATTTACTTGGATATCTCTTTTTTTCCGACCTAAATTATGTTATACCAAATTTATTTTAAAATGGAGTAACGAAGATTAAGCAGTATCATTGTAAAATCCAAGTAATTAAAACTCATGCAACATAAATATATTTTATAACTATAACTTCAACTTAAAAGCAGTTGCATTTCCCATTTTCTTTGTCAAATGTTGAACCAAACTTAATTTGTAATATTGATTATTATTTATTTCAAAAATGAGAAAATAACGCGAGAGTAATGGACAATTTACGGTGAGTTGATAGAATGATTGCATGTCATTAAACCCTTAAAAAGAAATACTGTAATCATGTTGTATTAAAAAAAAAAATCCAAACAAAACGAAAGGCTGGTGACTGTTTATATAAACCGTTATAAAGATTCCCGCTGGCGTAACCGTCATGAACGTCTACGAAACAAACTCTGAGAAATGAGATAGTTCCATTTGCACAATGAGTCGCTTCTTCAGTTGACGCAATCGAGCAAGAGTAACATGATGAGTGGGTTGAATAATGTTTCTGACGATAGCCCTCGGCAATCTCTTACCATGCAATTTTCTTCCCTCATGATCATCGATCCCGGCCGTTTATCTTACGACAAACTTCCTTCCCAAACTCTCACTCTCTCCATCCTCAAATTGGATTCCTCTTCCTTCCGTAACTAATTATTACTCTCTTTCTTGTTCAAATTCAATTTACATTTCCTCAATCTTGAATCAAAGATTTTAATTGTTCTTTCAGATGTCGAAGTTCCAAAAACAGCAACTGTTGCGGTACTCAAGCAGGCTGTAGAGTCGGCTTTTAGTCACGTACCTCTGAAAGGACCCGAGAAAATATCATGGTGTGTGTGTCTGTTTGTTAATTTCACCAATTTTGATTTTCGATGGTTTATTAGTTGTGTTAATTTTGGTAATCTTGTGTTGATTTACATGATGGAGAATTTATATGAATACTCATAATTTAGAGTTTTTTGGATTCAATTCATTTTGTTGTGTTAATTTTGATAATCTTGCGTTTGTTTGCGTGTACGAAGGCCACTTGTTTGGGGACGATTTTGTTTATGCTATGAAGGACAGAAGTTAGTTACAGAAACTGATTATCTTAGAGATTATGGTATCAAGGATGGTGATCAGGTTCGGCATTATTGTGTCAATTCATCATGCTTAAATTTCTGTATCATATAGTCATGTAATCGTTTTTTTTATAATCTCGAAATAAAGCAAAGGTTAATTTTCAATTTATAGTCAGGGATGTTAGAAAGGAAAGGTTGATCATGACTATATGAATCATATAATTTTGATGTGGCAACAGAATCGTAATTAAGCATGTTCCAATTGTGTTAGTATGACTCATATTCACTAAAAGGGGGCAGAGGCTCGAGCACAATGTATAGTATTTAATCACAGTTTGTATTGTGTAACATAAGTATAAGTATTGCATAATAGATAACTACACTAGTCTATCTGCAATCGGAGAAGTTATAGGCACAATTGCCAGCCCCGTAATCAATCGTTTGTGTTTATTTATCTGTTTTCTTTAGAGTCAAATTTGCTTTTCTAAAAAATTGTTTGATTTGTTTATAGTTTAATTCTTAATTATAGTGTGTTGCTATAAGTCCACTGGTCGTAGCTATTGATAATTGTTTTTCTGGTTAGTTTTTAACTAGATGTTTCCTCCTGTCATTGGAATTTTAGATTGAGAGATGATAAAAGCAATTAGTCATGCCCAAGTCATCATGCTTCTATCTTGTTGAAAACAGTGCTAAAGCAGCGGCCTTGACATAGTTTGATTCACATCATAATATGTTTTACTAATTTGAAATTCATTAATTGGTCGTGACATGTGATAATTATTTTGTTTTGATCTGTTTCTGTGCTGCAGCTTCGTTTCGTTCGCCATGTATCCAACATCTGTAGTTTTCAAAGACAACCGTTGAAGAAAAGAAATATCAATTTGAAACAACATGGGAGGTATGAAATTTTCAATCCAACTATGCAAAATATTCAGGTTTAATTTAGCACTACTCTGGTTACCCCATAGAAAATCGGCTCAATCTGGTTATATACTGAATTGCTTCAATGCCGTGTAACGACGTCTTGAAATCATTGAAAATAACATAAGATCTTTGGAGGCCTGCTGCCTTTTATGTAATTCTAATAATATTGGAACATGATTTTCTTTGGAAGCCTTTTATGTAATTCTAATATTCTAATGTGGGAGAACATCTAGAAAGAAGATTATATGAATCTGAACAATTTCTATATACCTACAATTTTACAAACTATACTAAAACATTGGTGTTATTGAACGGACAGACATATAAATTATAAATGCTGATGGAAACCATCAAGTCCCACATTGCTTAATAGAAGGAAGTTTCAGCTATAGCTATATTATAAGTAGTTGACACTAGTCAGCTATTAAATTGTGGAGCCATAAAGCAATCACAAAGCGAACTATTCTTTCGCCTTTTACTAAAGAATACCGTGTGCTTACTTTCATAAGTGGCATTCCTTTATTTTTGGGAGGTGATCTTGTAAAAGGTCCCTAAAATTTTAGTAAAGTCTTTGGAATGTTGTGAAATCTTTAATTTCAAATTTTGTTGCTATAATACCCCCTTTTATGATTGTAGTCTCGCGTTTTGTAGTACTCTCATGTCTGGTTGTGAAGTCTGGTTTCATATGTATATCCTATTTATACTTGTTCTTATACATATTAGTTTGTTCTCACTGTAATTGTATAAAATACACTGAACTATTGCTTACATTCACAAACATGAGAAGGTCCATCGTTTGCAGACTATGAAGTTAACCCTGCAAATATGGTAGAACTATTGATGATTAATATGGGAATATACTATAGTTGGATTGCGTGTATGTTGCTATAATATCGTCTCGATCAAGTGCTAACATTAGCTGGATGGAAGGTGCAGATCATCATCACAAGTGAATGGATGTCAACAGAAAGAACATGATGATGATGATGATGACAACATTGGTTTAGATCATATAGTGATAGAGAATGGGAAGATCCAACATAGCAATGCAGAAGAAAATTGCCTTGGAATGAGCAGCAGGTTAACTGGATATTTGGGAGGGCTGTTTTCAGAGACCCGTATGGCAGTTGTGAGGAAAGCTAGAATGGAAGGTGGGGTTTGTCGTTCCATGATTTCCAAAGGTATAGTGAGCAGTTTAAGGAAGGTTAAAGGGATTGTAGGCCATTGCAGGAGGCCACATCGAAGACACACATGGAGAGAGTTTTCATCTTTATGATTTTATTCTTTTGTCAATGCAACACCGTTGAGGATTTTATTCTGCCACAAATACTGTGGCTCATTGTCATATTGCATTACAGTTTATTCTTTTTCATGTACAGAAAAGAATTTATTTTGTCTTTAAAGTTCTGCAAACATCGGTTGGTTTGCCAGAAAAACTATAAAAGTTTATACTAAAATTCACATCAAATTTTTGGTGTGTTAAAAATAAATTTTGAATATAAATAGGGATGTTTTATGAAAAGGTGAATGATTGTATTTGAAAATGGGTCTTATAAAAAATGAGTAGAAAGGTTTACATTTGGGCCTGAGAAATATCTAATAGAGCAGAGGCCCAATCGAAAAAGAATATTGTTTGTTGCGTCCAACACCAAGCAGGCAGGCAGTATCACACAATCGTGTGGCAAAGAATTCAGATAGACCCTCCCCTTCCCAAATCCTCCTTTTCTCCTACTCCAATCACTACACACTACTCACTAACCCCAAATATACACAACACACAGAGCGAGCGTAACTGATCCTCCAAATTACCCTCGCGATGGCCACAATGATCATGGCATCCTCCAAACCCATAATTCGAGTTCCCACAATTTCCCTTTCCCCTCCTACACCTAAACTCCCCATGCTCCAAATCTCACTCCCAACCATCAACCCCAAACTCAAACTCCAAATCTCAAAGCTCAAATCAATAACCCTAGCCGCAACATCGCTCTCCTTAGCCTTCGCACCACCCTCCCTCGCTATCGAAAAAGCCGCTCTCTTCGATTTCAATTTAACCCTCCCAATCATAATGGTAGAATTCCTTCTCCTCATGGTCGCTCTCGACAAATTATACTTCACTCCTCTCGGTAACTTCATGGACGGTAGAGACGCATCCATCAGAGAGAAACTTAACAGCGTTAAGGACACGTCGGATGAGGTTAAACAGTTGGAGGAACAGGCGAATGCGGTTTTGAAAGCAGCACGTGCTGAAATATCGGCGGCTTTGAATCAGATGAAGAAGGAGACACAGGTTGAAGTGGAAGAGAAGATTGCGGAGGGAAGGAAGAAAGTGGATGCTGAATTGCAAGAGGCTCTTGCTAATTTGGAAAAGCAAAAGGAAGAAACGGTTAAGTCTCTTGATTCTCAGATTGCTGCTCTTAGCCAGGATATTGTTAATAAGGTTCTTCCTACTGCTTAGTACTTTCTATCATTATATATCATTTCAATCTACTACCAATGGATCCATTGTAATTTTATCAATATTTCAAATGTTCTCTTCTGTTCTGTGTATCTATAATCTCAAAATCATGTATTGATTATTTACAATTTATGGATAAAATTTGAGTGGTTCGTTGTGTTTTTTCGTTTTGTTCGTTTCGATACTGCGTCATCCTTGATGATCAGGTTAAGTGATAGCTCTAGCGATTCTGGATTTTACTATATTGAAGTGTTTAATTTATGTACTTTAAAGGAAATGAATGATTTTACCATATTGGAAACTGTTAAATTTGGGTTCCGAATGTCACCTTTGCCTAGAGTTCAACTAAAGGACAACTTAAAATCCAATAACAGCTTATTCCGATATCAGTGATATTTGCTGTAGATAATACATTTAGTTTCACCGTATTTAAATTCCGATTAGAAAGAAATAATTAATATAAATTCGGAAACCATGTACAATGTAATGTCAATTTGCGTCTAAATAATATTTCTGTATTCCAATGGTGATACTAATTTCATTCATTGTTCATTTTCTAGTCATTTTTTCCCTTTCTTTGTTCTATCCCCTATCTAATTGATAGATGCTACTTGGAAGCCATGTTTATTGTTGATATCAATTTAACTTTATTTATCTCTCAACCAAATTTATATGTCAATAAGACTTCAGACTTCATATATTTCTCAGCCGAATTCAAGTAACTAAAACCCCTTTCAATCTTTTCCCTGACAGAAAGAGTGCAATTTTAAAATTTTAAAAGCCTAAATTACTATTTTAATAGTTGCATTTATTTTTAAGTTTCATTTTAGTTTTTTAATTATTTTTCATTATGTTTTTAACTATACTTGTCAAATGGACCATTTTCATTAATTTCTCCCATGAAAAACGTTAAATTTTGTACAAATGGCATCTCCTTCGTCTCACAAACTCTCAAATCTAAAAATTTATTATATTTTTCAATCTAACAACTAAAAAATGTCATCAAACCTTTCTTTTACCTTTAAACTCACAAAAATAAAGAATGTAAATTACCCAAATACATTTTTCTTTTATCTCCTTTATTTTCTTCATGTCATTAATCTTCTGCAAATCTAGACTATTGTGTAAAGTTTCAACTCCTAACAAAAAATATGTTAAAAAGAAAAAAAAAATGTATGCCAATTAATTTAATTATTTAATAAAAAATTCCAAATTCATAAATTTCCTTCCATAATGAATTCATAACTTTTCAAACTCATAACTTTCAAATTGAAACTCAAATCAAAACTAATAACCTTTAAACTCAAATTCAATTAAGATTTAGATTTATTACAACACCATTCATCTCATGACACAATAAGAATAATGGGTTTAAGAATTTTTCATTTTTTTATAAGTTTGAAAAGTTATAAATTTGAATTTGTAATTTATAGATTTGAAAGTTTATGGATTTGAATATAATAGATTTAATGATTTTTTTCTGGATTTTTAGATTGAAGAAAATCATAAATGTCTGAGTTTGAAGATGAATGAGATTAGACATGTTCCAAACTTTACATTTTTTTAGTAAAAATTAAAGGAAATGACCAACTTGAATAACGAAAGTATAGTTAAAGGACCAAAACATAATGAAAAATAATTACGAAACTAAAATGAAACCAGAAAATAAAAAGACTAGAGAGTAATTTAGCATTTTTTTATAAAAAAAAGCAAAAATATACATAGTCATTAAAAATAGTTCAATTTTCGCTTAGGTCCAATAAGTTTTTTTTTCTTTTTAATTTTATTCTTTAAATTATATTTATACCGTTAGCCTTTAAGAATTATTAAATTACGCATACAATTATCTAAACTTAAATTTTTTCTCGAATTATTGTCATGAAATATTAAGATCTAATTGAAATATCGCAGCAAGTTGGCTGTCCAAACTATTTTACATAAGAAAAAAATTAAAAACATTGATTATATTTTAAGGTTATACATGTTTTTACATTATTGCATAACGAAAGGTATATTGGTGTAGCATCTAGTAAAATTTCAAATAATCAAAAACTTTTAATTAAATTAATTGTTGTTGAAATTGAGATATCGGTGCAAACAAAGTGTAACTTAAATAATCAAATTAAAATAAAATATACTTAAAATAATTAAGTGGACATTGAATTAAATTTAAAGTACAGTAGATGTATTTTTTGAAGGAAAAAAGACAAACGGCTTTGGGAGTTCCCAAGATGTACATCCGAACCCAGCCCATCCAGAGTTACATCTATGGACCAATCCAGTCCAATAATACATACGATCAAATTTGAAGTAAAAACCCCTTTGAAAATTTTGTAGCACTGCCGAGAGGGTGTACCAAGCAGCCACCATGAAATTATGTCACTGTATAACCTAATCTTGCATTAACTTCGTACGAGATCGAAGTTGATAGAAAATTTATTTTTAAGTGTTTTCTATCTCTCCCTCTCCACTAGTATATGTCACTCTTCTAAGAGATATAAAAAAATAATTTTACCGTTTTAACTATATATAAAGAAAAAATTTACCTTTCACATTTTCACTCACTATTTTAAAAATATAAAACTATTTCAATAATTTCGACTCTTCCCAAACTTTTGAAACCAATAAATAAGTTTCATTCGAATATTTCAAATTTCTGAAATACAATTTTTTAAAATTTTAAATTTTCTCGAAACTTTTGAAGGACCTGAAAGTTTCGAAATATGAAATTTCAAGGATTTTCGAATCTTTTTAACAATCTGAAACTTTCGAAATTGAAATTTTTTAGAAATTTTGAAACTTTCGAACATTTTAAAATGTTAAATCAAAAAACTTTTGAACAATATGAAACTTTCGAATTATGAAAAAATTTCGAACATTTCAAACTTTCAAAAATTTGATTTTTTTTTTTTTACAATTCGAAAGTTTTAAAAAAAAGAAATTTTTTTGTAATATGTTAACTTAATTTTACAGTGCCTATAACCAGAGGTGCGAATGGAGAATCAGAGGCAATAAAAGCCATAGAGGTGATAGAGTCAATAGCGTTCCACCCACAACAACATAACGAGGAATGAATGAAGCAAATTGTCCACCTCGTCAGCATTGTCATAGATTCGGTTTTTGGTCTCATGACCTTGGCGAGGATGTTCAGGAGGCTGAACAAGAATTTCGGGAGCATGGACAGATGGAATACAAGGAAGTTGAGGAGCAATATGTCGAAGAACAAGTTCAACGGCCCAAATTCTTTAAAGTACCATTGGTGAAATCAGTGTCGACACAATATGAACATCATGTGGCTTGTAGGATATGGGAAGAAGAGATATATTTTAATTAATTAATTTTTTAATTAAGAATAAATATATATTATATTGAGTATATTTTTTAATGAAATTTAGTATATGGTTTTATTGTTATGTTTTTTAATTATTCGTGTGATAGTGGTTCGTTGAAGGTGATTACACATGGCTTGAAGCTGAAGAAGTTTGTTGACATATACGTACCAGATATTGTACAACATTGGATTCGAGAATCTGAACTGGTACATTTGTCTTCAGCTTATTTGACGATAGTTGATGTTGGTCTCATATTGCCTTTGTAAAAATGTGGCACAAGCAAGCCAACTCGTTTTATATGTCATTTGGAGAGATGACGATCACACTGGACGATGTCACGACTCTTCTTTACATTCCACCCCGTGGTAGGTTTTTCGACGCACCAATAAATATGAACACTAATAAGGTTCTAATTGTTGCACGTGAGCTGTTGGGAGAAACCTTAGAGGATGCAGTTGCTGAGATAAATTATAAAAAAAGACTATGCACAACATAGTCTGCATTGGTTGTGTGATTTAAATAAACATATAATTCAAACTAACATGTTTGAGTGTGCTGCTAGAACACACCTCTTGCATTTAGTTGGCAACACTATTTTTGCCAGCAAGACTCAGACTTGTGTGGATGCAAAATACATTAGTTTTATAATTGATTTAGATCATTGTCGAGAGTATGCATAGGGTATTGTTGCATTGGTTGTGCTATATGACAACTTGGGAGATGGAGTTATTAACGGCACTAGACAATTGTGATGATATATGACCCTATTACGAGTATATGATTCATATTAAGTTGTGTTATTTATTTTTTTTATTAAGTTGTATTTTTAATTTACTAATTTGTCTTTTATTTTTGGTGTAGTGCTAGATTTATGAGCACTTTTCTAACATCTATAAGTGAGACGATAATGGAACAATTTTTGCACGTATTCCAAGAGTCGTTAGGTGGACTGCAAAATACGTTATTAAAGGTGGACTGCTACCTTCGTTGGGCAGGAGTTTCATATCTATCGGAGCAATGTCTTCGACAATTTTATCGCATTTAGTGCATCCATGTGAAGTTCCTCGAGTGTGAGATAGTATATATTGAGAGTGGCAGAATACTATGAGAGCATGTATAACGACCTTTCAGAGTTTATCTCCTCCAGCGATATTTTTTAGTGAGGTCATTGCGGACTATTATGTCTGATACGTAAATGTTTCACATCCTCTTATGCTTCACCTGCCAATCCACCTATTGTTGCACATGTTGATCTACATATTCCATCATCTTCTGCACAAGTTGATCTATCTTCGGCACGAGACCGTAGAGTATCTGAGCTCTTACGTATGGCCATACATATGGTAAATTCAATTTGATGAAGTTCGTGAAATATTAAGTGAGTTACTCCACATGTTTCCGGGAGACGATTAGTAGATTTTTTTATGCATGATAAACATATTTTGTATCGTGAATTTATATTCTAATGTGGATTTTTTAACATCAATACTTAAATCATATGTTATAAGTAAATGATTAAAATTTCAACTCTAACTCGATACAAAAAAAAAAATACAATGATTTAAAAACTTCACACATATATACTAATCTTCATTTAATGAAATACAATATGACTTGATAAATGTTGGATATATGTGTTCCCAATGCTTAGGGCATCCTGCATAAGCTATTTCCCATGTTTTCGTTTAATATTTTGTAAATATGAATGATTGTCTAAAGTATCTACTAAATTGTGATTGTATGTTTCACAACGAACACTAATTTTTCTATCTTTTATCGATACTCAATAGTATACATCTGAGTTTGAATGAAAAGTTTTCCTTATGAGAACACATTACTGTTGATTTTGATTTATATCTTCCACCTCTTCTATTTCTCAAAATTAATGTGTCAATAGCTGTATCAGATCTAATTATAATAATTATTCTATTTTGTCTTTCAATAGTTTTTGTTCATTCGAATACAACTTATCGAGAGAAAAATATTTACAAAATATATTTCAAATAAAACATCAATATATGTCTATACATTAAAAACCAAAACTTATAATATCAATTAGGCTAAATTACATCTGTGGTCCCTTAACTTAATTTCAGGTAACGTTTTAGTCATTTATCTTCTTTTTTTTCCCGACTTGGTCCTTTATTCCTAAAAATATCAAATAAAGTATGAAAATATAAGTTTATTTGAAGATTTGCGTTATGAATTTGATGAAATTTGTATTATATTGAAGAATATAATTAATTTTATGAGTTTTGATTGAATTTTTTTTTTGAATTTTTGTATAAAAAAGGATATCATTGTTGAAATTTTAAAACATAAAATATCAAATTGTCACTTAAAATTAAAATAAAGGACCAAGTCGAGAAAAAAAAAAAGATAAAGGACTAAAACGTTACTTGAAATTAAGTTAAGGGACCACGAATGTAATTTAGCCTATCAATTATTACTACAAATACTTGATCACTCGTGAGTAGAATCTATGATCGATGGTGTAGCAGGAACTTCACCTTCAACTCTACTCATATCTGATTTCAAAAAATTTACTAAATTTAATTAATACTTATACTAAATTTAATTAACTATTTTTTAATGAAATTATATTACATGTCTAAACTTCTAGGAAAATTGAAAATTTTGAAATTTTGAAATGTAATCTTATTTAAAAAATTTGGTTTTTAAAAACTTCAAAAATTCACTCATTTTTTCTAAATGTTAGAAACTTCTAAAACTAACAATTTCAAAAAAAAAAAATCAAACTTTTAAAATTATCAATTTCAAAACATTTTAAATGTGAAAGTTTCAAAAACACTTTTTATATTTCAAATTACAGTTTCAAAAATTAAGTCACCTATTATTTCGAAAGTTCGACAATCAATCAAAATTTGAAATTTTTAAAAAAATTAATTGTTAAATTTTCTAATTTGTGGAGTGAAAAAGTTTCAAATTTTTACATATTTTTATGTTTATGTGATTTGTGGAGTGGTAACTACAGGTGGAGAGTGGGGTGGGAGGTAGAAAACTCATTCTTAGGAGTGGATAAACCATAAGCTAGAAAGCCCGATAATTTTTTGGACCCGCCTTTTCCCTTCCTTACCTTTCTTTTAGAGTTTTGTACCAGGCACCCCCCCAATTTGACCTGCCACCCCCCCAGTATTTTTTAAAGACTAAAATACCCCTTTGTAAAACAGTATAATATTATTTAAAAAATTACCATTCAGATTTCACACCCCACCACCTTCGAAAATTTACAAAAAAAAATGTTGGATTCGAAAGTTTAAAATTTTCGAAATGAATTTTAGTAAGTTACTCGAAACTTTTGCTATTTTAAAACCTTCGAAATGCAGTTTATTTAAAAAAAGACAAATTTTCGAAACTTTGGATAAATGCCAAATTTTCGAAATAGACAGTATTCGAAACTTTGCTTGCATTTGAAAGTTTCGAAATAGAGTTATGCTTCGAACATTTGGCTTTTGATGAAACCTTCGAAATGTAGTTTCGAAACATACAAATCTTCGAAATGCATTTTGTACTTCGAAAGTTTGCATTTTCACCAAAGTTTCGAAATGCATTTTGTTCTTCGAAAGTTTTCATTTTCACAAAAGTTTCGAAATGTATGTAAGTTTCGAACTTTTCATTAAGTGAAAGGTTCGAAATGTATTTTATTATTTTTTTTAAATTCAATATTTATGTTAGAAATTATTTTTAAATTTTTTTTAAATTAAATATTTAAAATATTATATTTAATTAAATTTGTTACTAATTTTGAAATTAGGTATGAG
>NC_021164.2:74400660-74428704 GCF_000331145.2 Cicer arietinum | reverse complement strand
GCGTATGCGTTTTATCGGCGAAAATTGTGCTGCCAACTAAGTGCAATAGATACGCTCTAGCCGCACACTCAAACTGATTAGTTTGAATGAGACGACTATATAAGTCACGCAGCCACTGCAATCTATATTGGGCACATTTATTAAAATTAATTTCAGCTAGAGATTCCTCCCAAGTTGCACCTAAGTACTCATGTGCAGCTCTAGCAGCATTATTAGTACTCATATTCACAGGTGCATCAAAAAATTTACCATTCGGTGATATGTGAAGGAGAGTAGCTACGTCGTCTAAAGTAATGGTCATCTCTCCAAATGGCAAATGAAATGAGCTGGTCTCCCTGTGCCATCTTTCAATAAATGCCGAGACGAGACCAGCATCAACCATAGTGAGGTAGGCCGAAGAAAGAGGTAGCAGCCCAGATTCCCGAATCCAACGCTCTACAGGATGTGGCACAGGAACTTCAGAAAACTTCTTCAACTTCAATCCATGAGTAATGACCTTTAACGGTCCACGATCCTGCGAGTAATTACAAAGTAATTAATTAATTAAATAACATTAAACAAATAATTGAATAAATAAATTTAAATAAACAATTAATTAAATAAATAATTCAATAAATATATTTAAATAAACAATTACTTAAATCAACTTAAACAACTAATTGAATAAATAAATTTAAACAAACAACAAATTAAATAAACTTAATTAAATAACCTTAAACAAATATTTGAATAAAATAAATTTAAATCAACTTAAACAAATATTTGAATAAATAAATTTAAATAAATTTAACTAAACAATTAATTATATATAAATTTAACTAAACAATTAATTATATATAAATTTAACTAAACAATTAATTATATATAAATTTAACTAAACAATTAATTATATATAAATTTAACTAAACAATTAATTATATATAAATTTAACTAAACAATTAATTATATATAAATTTAACTAAACAATTAATTATATATAAATTTAACTAAACAATTAATTAAATAAACTTAATTTAATATTTAAATATATAAATTTAAATAAACAATTAAATATATAATTGAATAAATATATTTCAATAAACACTTGAATTAAATAGACTTAAAATGCCTCAAATTGAAATATACCTCTCCTTCCCATAGCCGCCGAGCCACGTGGTGCTCATACTGTGTCAACACATGTCTCAACGTAGGTCCTCCGGGGAATCCAGCATCATCAGCATGTTCCATCTGAGGCTCAGGGACATGGTCCTCCATCTGAGGCTCAGGGACATCATCATGGATGTCTTGTCTTCGACGACGATGCCTAATTTGACGATTTGCTTCGTTTCGTCGTCTATTTGATGCTGTTGGTGGAATTCTCTCAACACCATCACCACCTCTATCACCACCTACAATATTGCGAATAATTTGGCCGAAAGCACCTCTCATCCTAGGCACTGCAACATATAAATATATAAATATTAAAAAAAATTATAAACAATAAAAAATCAATGTAACAATATATAAATAATATATTAATAATATATAAATGTAATAATATATAAATAATATGTCCAATTTCGTTTCAAAAAATTAAAAATAATATATAAACGTACGTTTCGAACCTTTCCCATCCAAACCTTCGAAACTGGGTTTCGAACCTTTCCCAGATCCAAACTTTCGAACCTGTGTTTCGAAACTTTCCCAGAACATTTCGATAGTTTCCCCTGGCCTTGCATTTCGAAGATTTCAATTCAAGAAACTTTCGAAAGTTTCTTATTTCGAAGATTTCAAAATGTTCGAGGAATGCATTTCGAAGGTTTCAAATTCAAGGAAACTTTCGAAACTTTCTTCTGTTTCGAATCTTACAAATGCATTTCGAAAGTTTCAAAAACTGCAAATTTTCGAAAGGAAACTTACTTTTGCGTTTCGAATCTTTGAGATCTTCGAAGGTTAGGTTGATTCTGGATCGAATATTTGAAATGTTCGAATGATTTGGTGAAAAGTGTGGGTAAAATTTTTTTTTGGTTTTTATATATGTGATATAGGGTATAATTGTCTTTTAAGAATAACTGGGGGGGTGGCAGGTCAAATTGGGGGGGTGCCTGGTACAAAACTCCTTCTTTTAAGGACCTGAACTAATGTAGATATGCTACTTCTCCCATTGTTCAAACGAC
The DNA here is from genome assembly GCF_000331145.2 of Cicer arietinum. Taxonomy (NCBI): domain Eukaryota; kingdom Viridiplantae; phylum Streptophyta; class Magnoliopsida; order Fabales; family Fabaceae; genus Cicer; species Cicer arietinum. The sequence goes on along the minus strand of NC_021164.2, from coordinate 74,426,548 downwards.
TTTAGCAAACAAATTTACAGGGCTCATATCATATCATGGACCGTATAGGCAGATCTTTTTGGGATATACGGGTCACAGCCACCCAAAGTCTCCAATAATTTAAAAAAAAATAATATATTTTTTTTAATAATAGTATTGAAACACAATTTGACACAAAATGAGACACGCATGCAATAATGTGTATTGAAATATAAATACAAAACGTGATCCTCTTTATTTTATATAGATATTGTATTTGTGTCATATTTTATATTAAATTTTGTGTTTCAATAACATTATTCTATTTTTTATAAGATTCATTTGATTTATAATTTGATTAACAAAAATTGATCTATTTGATCCATGTTATGAATCAAATACATCAATTTTTGTTAACCAAATTATAACACAAGTGTTTATTATAAGAACAAAATCGAAGGGAATTATTTATAAAAACAATTACAAAAACAAGTACTATAATTGTGAAATAAATTAAAATTTTCAATCTAAATTTCAAATTTGTGAGTTTTGACTTTTATCTACAGATATATTTGTGAATTTTATATAGAGATATAAAAATCAAACCAAATGATCCAATTATCTCAAAAATGTAACTAAAACTAGTTAAATTAGGTTGATATTTTTTATGAGTTTGAGTGCAAGTTGAAATAAACCAATAAATTCGACCTTTATTGATTTGAAATATAATTTCACGTGATTTTAAAATAGATCGCATAATACTCAAACCAAATATTTTTCTTTATTAACACTATATCAATTGATATCTTAAACAATGTGTTGCGTTTAAATTTATATTAATAGTGCAAAAATTTGGATTTAATTTGTATGCATCGACAATATAAATATATTTTACATTGTCAATTAATTATAATCGTGAGATTAATAAAACAATTTGACTTTTATTATAATTACTTTTAAAGTCACAATTATGGATGATTATGATGTGTTGATAATGTAAAAAAATTACATTGACAAAACATAACAATTAAACTATAAAATTTTAGTGTTTGAAAAAAATAAATTTTTATAAACTAATTTTTAATTATTAAAATTGTCAACTAAAATTTGATATGTTATCTCTATCTTATAAGCGTTAAGAGTTTGATCTTCAATATAATTTTATAAATTTACGACTTAAATTTTTTATATACAATCCTATATTATACCTTATTTATTTATTCATTAAAATTTTAAAAAATTTGCCACTCCAATATTTTCGTTCAAGCTCCGCCAATGATATATTGGAAAAAAAACATAGATATTTTTTACTCCACAATTTTTTTAAAAATTCTATTTTACTCTTTTCATTTTTAACAATTTTTATTTTTCATTTTATTTAAAAATTAAATATTAAATATTTTTTTTTGCAAAATACAAAGTTTTTAAGAGCAAAAACTATATTCTTTAAAACTAAAATTTAAGTATTCAAAATTTTTATTTCTATAATTTGTGATATTTTTGAATAAAAGGTGTTTCATACAAATTTAAATTTTTAGTTTTTTGAGAAAAAAATTATCACTACTTTGCCTCCCAAAATGTTGGACAAGGATTAAAATCATTGTTAACTTTATATTTATTTACTCTTTCTTCTAATTAATTAAAATAAAAATATATTGGAAATGTATTTTTTTAATACCTTCAAAATAAAAAGTTGGAAGAATTTTTAATATATTATATCAATTATAATTTAATAATTGTGATGGAACATTCATTTCACATGGTATACACTAGTTCTCACATAACTTAATAGACTTTCTTTGTGTGAGAGAGAGTTAAAGAGAGAATTAATGTGATATTTGGAAATGGATTATCTTCGGTGAAGATTTCACTGAATTTTTTCATGTTGTAATTTCAATTCTTAAACTCCACCTATTTCTTCTTTTTAAATTTTAAAACTCCTCTCTCTATTTCTTTTCTGTCAGTACAAATTTCTTTGGATGGTAATGTTATTAGAAGACGTCAAAACCCATGATTTTTTCAAATGGAAACATTAAATTAAAAAACATTTTTTAAATCATATGTAGATAATTTTAATTATACTATATTTTACTACAAACTTATTTTTTAGTACGTAACTTTTCAAATAAAATATTAATAGATTCAGTTAAGATTAAGTTGTTCGAGATTATTAAATTTAATATATCTAATTGAAACAAACTTTAATTAATTGAAGTTTACTCGCTTAGGACTAAAATTAACATACAAAATCAATATGAAATCAAATGTGCTCATCCAAATGCATGCACCAAACATGAAATCTAGGATATATATCCTTCATCATCACTAACAAGTTGCTTTGAATCATGTTAGACAATTTTTTTCTCACAAACCCAATTAATATATATGTACATTGGTTATAGATAACTATGGACCACGGTTGACCTTTTTGGCTTCAACTTGTGTTGGAATGAGTTGGTCTTTAATTGACCAGTAGTTTGTCTAGTTTCTTTTGTCCACCCACAATATGTTCTTTCAATAAATAATTAATAAAGTGCAGATGGGATTATCTAAAGAGATAGAGAAACATATCTTAGATATTGAGTTGAAATAATTATCATTATTTCATTCTCGAATTCTCAAGGAAAAAGTATTTGATAATTAAATATTTAATAAACGTAAATAAAATTTAATTAATGATAATTTTAATTAATATTTTTACTTAAATTATATCGTATTTTTTTAAATGAAATTTATTAAATAGTTAAACTCAATCACTTTGTTATTTCAAAGTAATCAAATACTCTTTGTTTGAATAGTACATACATGATGCAACACCCACATCTTTAATTACCAGTTGCTAACTTTAGAATATCATGAAATTCCATCATTTTGGAAGATATGGAAAACAAATTATTGGGTTTAATAAATAATGAATAAAATAATAACCACTATCTCATGTGCTGTTCTCCAATTAACATCTTCCAAGATCAACTGATTAAACTATATATATATTCGAATCCATATACAACAAACAACACAAACCCCTAATGATTCTACCACGAAACCTATCGCCGGAAAAAGGAAATAAAGGAAGGAATAAAGTACTTATAAACAATCAACTATCATATACGCTACATGATTATTTGAAAAAACACAACTCTCACACCAATTAAATATAATTTATTAATAGGGGTATATCTTATTTTATAAAGACACGTTAGATTTAATATAAAAATATAATAATAAAAGATATTGTGCATATCACGTAATTCGAAGATGATTTGTTTTTGACACACAAATTTTTTTACATTGTTTGAGAGATATAATAATTAATTATAGTTTATAAATATTTATGCTATTCAATCAACCGATATAAGTGTTTACAAAAAATATGAACTTCGTAACAATGGTGTCATATATGAGAATTTTATAAATCCCTTACTAATACTTTGAGATATGTTGGAGAATTAAATTTTAGAGAAAAAAAAAAGAAAAAAAACTTATTTTTTTTAAATTAGAGAAACTATAATATATAATAAAATATAGACTTAATCTATGGTATCTCTTTAAAATCTTAACTTGGAAACCGTGTATTGGTTACCAATAATCAATTTTTAATCACATAGATGAAATGTATTAAATATGGCCCCACATTCCGCAAAGCTTGATTACCTAGCACCATCAAATAAGAATGATATCTTTAGAATATGCAAGTATGTACTATAAAAAGTACAAGATCTCTGTTTCGATCGTTATCTATACATAATTTATTTTCAAACTCCACATCCATTGCTAAAATTCAAAATAGGGAGAATATAAAAGTAAACAGATGAAGTTCAGATTAGGACAGGATTTGTCATATTGTTAAGTCATTGATGGATAATTACTACTAGTACTTAACAAACGTAAGCATAGTGGGAGTATCTGTCAGGCTGTGATTAGCTATTAAGTGTAAAATTATAAGATAATTGGTTGGGGTAATTAGGTGAATAGATGTAACAGGATTTTGCCCTCTCGTGGAGAAAATCTCGTGATAGAGTACGAGGTCCCACTTATTGAGGTAAAGCACGATTGACAAAAACAAAAAAATAATGCAACTACACAAACGTGGGTCCCTCATCAAGATCTCAATCTATTACAACAACAACGAAACGATTCTTTAGTTATCTTCCATACCTTTTAAAATAAAATGTTTTAAAGTTTTTGTGCATTATCAAGGAGAGGAGAGTTAATTGTTATGCACGTGTTTGGAATGATTTTATAAATAGATTTTTATCTTTAATTGATTAATTGTTGTAATTGATTGAGAGTATATAAATTATATATTTTAATTAAATTTTATTTAAAAATACAATAATTAAAAAAACGTCATTTTTTCAATTTCTTGTTCTTAACTATTTAATTTCTAAATTAATAAGTCATAGTAATTCAAAACTTGTCTAGTTAATCAATAAATTATATTTATTTATTATTGGTTGATTTTTTAATATCATTAAGTTTATATGTACGAAATAGTGCACATAGTAACAATTTGACACTACAATTAAGAAAATAATTATTAAAAATTAAATATCACATTTTGTTTTATAAATAATTTTGTTTACTAACACATTATAAACAACATTAGAGGATGAAAAGCATAAGTGTTTAATTGAGAGAGTAGATTATATATAGTTTCATTTAATTTTAGTCTATATAATTTTATTAATTTATTAAATTAGTTTATCTATTTTAAAAATCGATAATTTTTTTCTTTTTCTTATTTTTAATTAAAAAATAATAATTTTTTAAATAACGTGAGATATGTTACAATAATATAAAATGATTAACACTTATGAAATTAGAATAAAACGTAGTAAAAATTTAACTTTCAACTTCATAAATTTTTCATATTTTTAATTTAATTAATGACATATAAATAATTAATACATTTAGATAGTATTATATCATATAATTTTATATCACACCATTAAAAATATGATAATTATGTATTTTTTAGTTCAAAAATCTGATGAAGAGACTAAAATTGTCAATTTTTAAAATAGGAAGACCATTTTCGTGAATTAATAATAATAAATGAACTAAAACTACAATTAAACCTTATATATATATATATATATATATATATGCAAATTATATATGCTAACTTTTTATATTCAAACAGAATTTTTACTAATATTACTAATTTATTTTGGAATATGAAAAGTCATATTTTATATATATACATATGGTATTTTATTAACATCTATGTATATAAAATTGACACATCAAATTAATTACTTAATTTTTTAATATATGTGGAAAAAAAGAGGTGCTTATGAAAAAGGATCGATGAGTAAATGAGTGTTATTGAAATGTTTCGATAAGAAGTTATTCGTGAGATCTATTCTTTAATAATTTTTGTAGATATTTGATATTTCTAAAGTGAGAAGTTGATAAAGTGAATTGATAAATAATTAATATTATAACCATTAATGATTGGGCATGCATGTCCATAAAACAATGATTATTTATTTAATGATCAATTGTTGATATTATTTACTCTATTATCTAAATTAAAATAATCACTTTAGAAGAGTTAAAAAAAAAATAGGTATGAAATAATTTAATGCTTATTAAAAAAATTAAATGAGCAACATGTAATTGTAGTACTCAATTAAACACCTAAATAAAGAAATCGCTATTGGGAATGTTATTAAGCATACTTAAAAAAATTGAGTCTCTTTTTTTTTAAAACATTTATCTCTAACCTTTTCAACCGCAATGGTTTTTACCATTTTCTCTCAATTCCTTTGACAATTTTTTTGCGGGAGCATCTCTAAGTGATGATTGTAAGAGTAGAAAAGGGGTGATGATATTATAACTGTGACAAAAAATACACTCAAGTTTGCCGGTTCAAAGTGAATTTGGAAGATGTAAAATCAAATGCATAGTCTTGAGCAAAAAATAATAAAATGAGAAGATTGCATTTGCTACTTAAATCATATTTAACGATTGTGAAATATGTTGGTCCGCTAGTGTGTTAGTACTCAAAATTTAGTTTTTGACGAGTTAATTTGAAGTTGTGTGTCATCACGATTCTCTCAATAAGGAACGATACTTTCATAATTTAATCATAATAAATTTATAATTGTTATTTTTTCTATTAAATTACTGATAATTATAAATTTATCATTTTTTTTTATTAATTTATGACAATTAACTTCTTTTTAATTTATTTATGTCATATATTTAACATTTAATTTTTATTATTGTTATAAAAATTTAAGTTCAATTTTATTTTAATTTTAAATTAAAATAGTGTATAATAATATTAATTAAAATATTTAAATTAATATTTTAAATTGTAATAAAATTAAATATAAATAAAATATTAATATATAAATTAAAGTTATGGGATCTAATATACTTTTATAGAAATTAAACACTGAGAAATAAATGAGTTGTTTTGTAGCACAGTGAACCATATTTAATGAATCTAATTTGAATAAAAAATAAATGAGTTGTTTCAATATCTAATGAATCGAATTCGAGTAAAAAATAAATGAATTGTATATGACATAATCTTATTTAATGAACTATATTAAATTCACGGTTAGATATACTATTAAGAGACAAGTAATTAGAAGGGCCAACACTTATGGCAAAAGTGAAGATGACGTGGAAGTTTATAAATTTTAATCGGGGAGATATGTTGCAAAATCAATCGGAAATTTCAAATAAGTGCAAATGAGTGAAGTTTAAGTGGTGCTGTGCTTGTCCTTAATTATAATTACTACTTAAAAATGATTTTTATCTTATTTATTTTTATTATAAAAAAAATATAACACAAGAACCTCTAATAATAAATATTTAAATTATTTTTTTAATCATAATAAATATATATAAAATAATTTTTATTTAACTAAATTTTTCTTAAAAATTATATTTAAAATATAAAATTAAAATCACTTTTATAAAAATCTAAATCAAACTAATTTCGAATTTAATAAATAAAAATCAGGTCGAACAAAATAAAAAATTTACAACAAAAACTAATTTTAGTTTTGAAAACATCGAAACTAAAAACCAAAAATTAAGGGAGGGATGTGAGAGAACAGAAAAGATCTCTCAACCAAATTTATTGATCCCTACTGATTTTGCACCGTGTGACTACTAAATGCAGAGGATCCAAAGCCATAAGATTTATGTTATTAGAAATCCATAAAAATTGAATTGGAATATGGGAAAGAAAATGTAAAGGAGATGTGATTGATAGTGTAAAGTTATTTAATGATCATGTTATCATGTTTTTATAGTATGTATAGTACCAAAAAATAAAACCTCGCGTGCGCGTGAACAGTGGAACATGGAGTATAAGATTTCGTCGCATTCCACTTACACCCATTATTTCTGCGCGTTCCTCAACTCTTTCTTCTCTTCCACTATCATTTTTTAGGTTTTATTTATTTATTTATTTATTGAGTTTTATCATTACTATTACTGCCTTCAAAAAATCACGTTACTATTTTTATGTGAAGAGTATTCTAATTCATCAAATAGATATTTTATGTTAAATTCGAAACACGATCTTAAACTTCATTATATATTCTTTATTATATCTTGACCTACCTATAGTTTTTATATTATTTTCAAATTTTATTTACGTTAAATGATTTTTAATTTAATAATATTGATTTGGGTTTCATAGTTTTTGAAAAAAAAATTATATGTCCAAGACTATTGTCATAATGTATTTTTGGAGTTATTTTTTTTATCTACCATAATAGTACATTCTAGCTAACTTTTACTACTCATGTAATGTTTCTTTCAAATAATTTAAAAGATATTTCTTATATATCTCAAAATGAACATTTATTAAAAAAAATTATCTTAAAAAAAATGTCACTTTTAGTTTTTAATATAATATAATATAATATTTTTTTTATCATACTATATAATTAATAATATGTATATGCATCATTTTTAAGTTATCGGTTTCCAATTTTCAATTATGTTAATGAGATAGACCGATACTTAGCTTTTTTATAGTAAAATTAACATTTTCTTTATTTATTTATTATTTTTTATGAAATTATCAAGTAAGACAATTTATAAAAAAAGGGAGGAAATACAGTAGAACTCATAGGTACTATATGATTATGAATCTCGTGAAATCTTGAAAATGGATAAAAAATAATTAGATTAATTAATAATAATTGGTTGAATTAACTTTCTTTTTTATTCTATTCATATTATAATTTTGTTACTAAAAAAGTAAATTATGTATTCAATTAATCGAGATGAATTTTAAGATATTTAAACTACATCATAATAAGTTGTACAATATCTAATATATCAAAATTGATATGTTTTTATTTTTATTTTTATATAAGAATGTGACATTGATATTTTTATAATCGTTTATTTTTAACTTTTATTGATATAAGTTAATCCAATTTAAATTATGTTAAACACTAAATATAGATATGAATATCTCTTTTACAAATACTTAAATTTAAGTTGATTTTGTCGTAAAAATCTAATCTCTTACATTAAACCACTATTAATAGATGAAACATTTTTATATAAACTAAATATATTATCTATTTTAGATTAAATATATTATCTATTTAAATAATTTTTTATTTCATTAAAATAAAGTATATTTAAAGACTACCTATACAAATTTACGATATGAGCGACCGAAAAACAAAAATTTATTTAAATATTTTTATATGTTTATTACAGTTTTTAAAGACAATGAGAATAACAAAAAAACCACCTTTAATAATTTCTTTAAAAAGTCATTTTTTATGATTGATTATACAAATAAAATGTGATACTCAGTGCGTTAGAAAAAAATACCAAATATATTTTCCTAAATTTTTAAAAAAATATAATATCTAAATAATAAAATATTAAAATGATTATGTGTAGGCCATTAATGAAGGGGCGTGTGAGTAGAATGAGAGAAAATCGCGTGGCGGTGAGCATTATGGTTGTGGTGGGGGAGTAGTTAGTATATTAAATATTTAACCATTTACTTATAATAGTAATTATATTTATCATAGTAAGAAGAGGAGAGGTACTGTATATATATAAATATGAGGTGAGACAAAGAAAGGATAGGAAAGTACTTTGAAATCTCCACTCACTACTCACTACTCACTACTCACTACTCACTACTCTCACCTGTATAGAATACAATACAATATAATCAATCACAAGGACTTTCGGAGGGAAACACAAAGAAGAAAAAACCCCAAAATGTTTGCCGAAGAAAATGGTCTTAAGGGTGACCCTAGGTTGCAACGCATCTATCAAGCCATCAACGTCGTCCCTCACTTCCCCAAAAATGGTTAATTAATTATTTCATTAACCACCACCCTCTTCTATTTTTTCTATTTTTCTTCTTTATCAATTTTTATCCACCAGATCTGCAACTGTCTATTTTTCTTTTTAATTAAATAAAATGGGTCTCTTGTGTGTGTGTTTTGTTTTTTTGTCATGTGTTGGATTATTAAATTAACACAGTAAGAGGCGAAATTTGCAGGAATAATGTTTCAAGACATAACGACATTGTTGTTAGATCACAACGCGTTTAAAGATACTGTCGACATTTTTGTCGATCGTTACAGAGACATGCACATTTCTGTTGTTGCTGGTACTTCACTCTCCCTCATACAATACTTTTTTTTTTTTTAATCAGAATTTTTTATTAAAAAAAAAAAACGAGAGAAATTGTTATGCAGGAATTGAAGCACGGGGATTCCTGTTTGGTCCCTCAGTTGCGTTGGGCATTGGTGCAAAGTTTGTTCCTTTACGTAAACCTCACAAGCTACCTGGTATATGTTTTTCTTTATCTTCAATTTCAATTTCAAGAAATTGTTGCTTCTATACTTTATAATCAGTTTAACTTTAAGCTCAAACTTGAAAGTACCAAACTTTTATTTGAGTTCATTTGAAGAAAGTTAGGTTGACTCGTGTTGAAATGTGATGATGTTCTTTAAGTTTTGAAACCAAAAGTTTTTTTAATTTTATTTTTTTATTTTTTTTTTAAATTTTATTATGAAAACATGCATTTTCACTTTTGATGTAAAACTACTTTTTTCTTCATCCATTTACTTAACAAATATTTTTGGTGTAAAAGGTGTCACAACTTCTCTAAATGGAAAGGCATATTGTCCTACTTTTGGGACCCGAAATCCGTAATCCGTACTATAGGAATCACAGAGTTACCCACAATGGACTGTCTTGACTGTTAATTTGAGATCAGATCAAACACTTGCAAAATTTGTTTTAAACAATTTTGACTGTTGATTGAAATCGGACGGTCGAAAGCAGTGATTTGTTTCTCTACTTTTGTTGTTCCATCACATAAAGTCAATTGGCTCCAACTTTGATATTTTTGGTTAATTGACACAAACAGATAAACTCATAACATCTAAGAGGACAGTGTGAAATTCTCCGTAAATTTGAGTCATAGCTGACTAAAATAAGTTTCTATGTGCTGAATAAATATTCAACTAAGATGATAAACAAGTTCTCTATAACTATTGATTCATTTAGTGAAACAAATGTATGTGGTGGTACTATTGCTTAGTTTGCTACTTTCCTTATATTTATATATATTGGTCTTCTTGAATGCTATATGATTGGGATTTTACAAGAATTTTTCTTGAGCTTCTTATTTGAAAGTGAAGTAGTTTATGTTCAGCTTACTTTCATTTACTAAAATATTCAAAGCGCGGGTACTTACATGAGAATATAAGCTGAAAGTGAATTTTGTCTAAATGGCTTTTTTCAATGTTTAAAGTTCAAACTTGCCTTGTAAGTGCTTAAAGCACTGAGTAAGATATTGTATGACTAAAGGTACTCCAGCACTAAGCTTATAATAATCTCATTTTTGTCCATTTCAAAAGGTTCAAAACTTGTCTCTTCATAAACAGGATACAGTCAAATCTCACTCTCCACTAACATTTGTAACAATTTATTTACAATTGCGTTTTATTTATTTAAAATAACTACCACATTATGCCTAAACTTTGATATGTTTTATTTTCAGGCGAAGTATTTTCCGAAAAATATTCTCTAGAATATGGAACTGATTGTTTGGAGCTGCATGTTGGCGCTATCCAGCCCGGTGAACGTGCTATAGTTATTGATGACTTGGTGGCAACTGGTGGAACTTTGTCAGCAGGGATAAGACTTTTAGGTGTGGATTTTACTGTTTTTGTCTATACTATTATCCCATCCTTCATTATTTGACTTATGCTCGTTCAGTGTATCTGGTTCTGGTCCTTAATATGCTTTATGGTTTCTTTCAACTTATCATGTAGAATGTGCTGGTGCTGAAGTAGTGGAATGTGCTTGTGTGATTGGTGTCCCCGAGGTCAAGGTAAATGACTAAGCTTTTGTAACTTGTAAGTTATGTTTGCTTTTCTAGTTAATCTCTGAAATTTCTATCTCAGTTTCTTGGTATAGATACACTCCAAAAACTTAAAATTCTGATTAAAAAATGGATAAATAAAATTAATTAATGTTCATGTGTTGTTTCTCATTGATATTGCCTATTGGACTTCAAACTTGTTGTACTTGTACGTAACATAACATTCATAAGCTTTGTTTGTTGTTTTATCTTGTTAAGTAGTGAATCGAATATTTTAAGCTTCTAGAATCATACTGTTTTTTCTTCCTTTCAAATCATCATGAAAATGAAATTAGTCAAGCATTCTCTTTCAGGGACGGTGCACACTTATTGGAAAGCCGCTTTATGTCCTTGTGGAGCCGCGCCAATTAGACCAATGTTTTTGAGGTCTGTCACTGTTTCTTGAAATGGAAATTCTGATATTACATTTTTTTCTTTGCTTTAAATGACCATGTTGGTGTGACTCTATTCATTTTGCTACATGATCTCACAATGTCTTTAGATATCAAAAGCAGCCTTTTTTTTATACTTTGTTCCTGGCACCTTTTATGCTAACGTGGTAACTGGTCCAACAATTTGCTAGTGCGTGTTCAAGACAATGCCAAAAAGAAACATATAAAGACATATTCTTAGGTTGATTATGTCTTTTGAACTGTAGGAGGGACCAATATGGTTCTTTTTCACTAATGGAAAAGACCTATTATATAATCTGACTTCTTTGTTCCATAATAGTTTTACCATTTTTGTTAGTAGTATGTATATCCTTCTAAATGTATATGCATTTGATTGATTCATGCAGATGCCAAATGCAAAAGTATGCTTCATCTTGCAAACACAGGCCATAATGTGATCCTAACTTTTTGCCTGTGGGAGTGTCGTGTCCTGACAAAAAGATCATCCTAGAAATTATCATCTTTGTATCTTTATCTTTTGTACATGTTAGGATATCATGTATGGTTAACAATTTCGAACAAACATCAAGGGATTAATTTTTCTGGCATTTCATTAATAAAATGTCAATTTAAGGCCTTATTTGTCTACTCATGTTTCTAATATTCAAAGGTGAGAAATGATTTGATTTTATAATTTTTTTTTGTTGATATTTTGAACTTATTATAGAAAACAAGTTATCTGAAATAATTTTGAATTCAACTCTTATATTTGGATCCCATTAAAAGTAGAATTAATTTGGTTTTATGTTAAGTGGTCAATAATAGCAAGGAAATTTTTTTTCATAAGTGTATATATGTATTGCACCAAACATTGGAAAAATTGTAAATTTATTTAAAAATAAAACTCAGTGTTAAAAATTAAGTCATTTTATAAAAATACTAAAAGTTAGCTTGATTTGTGATTCAAATGCTGTCTGTGCGCTTTTAGGAAGATGACTCTTTTGAAAGTATGAGTCAGACGTTAATTATTTTTTAGAAAATGCTTATAAATATCTTTAAGTATTTGTTAAAAAATTAAATAAAATATTTAAAAAAAATTGTGTATACAACATTTGAAAATTTAAAAATTAATTGTTTTAACATACAATTTTTTATTTTATTTCTTGTTTTAGTTTCTTATCAAGTACAGCGTTTGTTAGAATCAACTTTCTTTTAACATTACAATCTAGCAATTCAGTTCTTCATCCATCAATTGTAATTTTGTCACGTAAATCAATTACCCCATACATAGGGGACTAAAAATTACACATCTTTGAATGTCTAAAATGACTAAAATTACGAATTTTAGTTATGTTAATATTCATTTCTTGACTTTATTTTTGTACTTAATCATAAAAACTGAACGATCATATTCTAATATGAAATCAATATATTTTTTCTTCGTATTGTTATGTGGAAACATAACGTCAAAAAAGTGATATGTAGGAACATTCTGGCACTTCGCAAATGTTCATATCAATCAAAATATTATTTGATTTTAATTCAGTATATCCCATTATAAATGGATTCCCTTTATTCTCAAAAACTAATAAGGTCATTAGGGGGTGAAGGACCCAAACCTCCCTTAACCTTCCCTGTATTGGGACAAAGATAATATTCCCACGCTACTAAAATAATTGTCATATATACAATTCATACAGATTAAAAAAATATAATAAATATTTATAAATATTGACATTATTAAGTTAAATACTATATATTTAATACTCAAATTTGAGACCTCGCAGTTGTATTCGTGTTTCTTTACCATTTTCTTTAAAGACAAAAAAAATGATAAAAGAATAAAAAATAGTTTTACTAATTATACTTATAACCATTGATTGATTCCAATTATTACGAATACAAAATAAAGATATAATAAATTAAAAATAATGCATATAATACTAATTAAAAATGTAAAATTAGTAAAAAAAAATTAACAATATAATTTTATTTTTTTTGCAAATACGATAATTATTTTTGAAATCAAGGGAAATCACATTTCTTGCCATCACTTCACATGACCACAACGATACAACGTCTTTTTTACTTGACAAAAATATGGAGGGAGAGGGAGCGAGCAAACATAATTTTATCTTTGTTGAGGTCCAACTTTTCATTATTTTCTGTTCAAGTTAACAAAAAAAGAAGTGGTGCAGTGCAATGGCTCGTATGTGTGCAAAATAAAAACTCGTACATATGTAATATATGATACCACTTCACATATTTCTAAATACTTGTTACATTTTCCATTGAAGGAGAATCAACACTTGTTGTCATATCCAATTTGAGAGCATGCCTTGTAACGCGATTTGTCTGTTTTCGCAATCTAACATTATCCATGAACAAATCTGCTATAATCTTTCTCATTTCATCACCACAGATTACACCATCTTTTATGTCACTGGTTTTATCTACATCAGAAGCAGCACTTCCGTAATCCTTCTCTAAGTTTTCTACCTGATGAAATTTAAACAAGTTCTGTAACTAAAGAGGGGTTTGCTAGATAAAGATACTGTGTCAAAATTAGTTCTGTATTCAACAAAGTAGTTAATGCTCGGCTCTGCAATCAGTAAAAGCAGAGAAAGCCACAGGAAAATGATAACTCGTACCTCTGCTAGTAGGATGTCAATTTGGTCATCAGATGTCTTTAATTGATCAAAAGCGTCAGCTGACGATGACCGCAAGAATGTCGTATCCTCGTCATTGTATGGAAGATTAACATTGCACTCTTGAAGCTGCTTAAAAAGAAGCCCACATTTCTCAAGAAGTTTTCTCGAAGTAGTTTCTGCCCGTTCCCTCTTCTCTCCTTCGTGAAGTAGTAGTTTCTAAATACACGAGAAACACAAGCCTAGCATCAGCATATAAATCATACATTCTGGGTCCATAGCTCGATTTAAGTTCATAAAGCAATTATTTAGAGCATTACTATTTGTTATGAAAGATTTCCACATAAAAGAAAAGAATCCATAAAGATAGGGTATTTGACAATTAACCATTGGCTAACCATACATGGGAGAGTGGGTGGTTATGATTTGCAAGTGTTACATGCAACCCACCTATCATTCTTCTCTTTCTTGCAAATATATCTCGTAACAATTAGCAATATTCATTTATTTAACACATTTTTTTGTACGAACTATCAAGAGGAAGAAAACCTGTGAAACGTGTTCAGAACCTACCTCAGCTTCACATTTCTCCTTTACAGACTCACTAAGTTCCTTCTTCAATTCTGTTTGGGAACTACGGAGAGATTTCACCTCTTTAACTAAAACTTTTATGTCTGCTTTGGATTTCGCTTCTAGCTCTCCATACTGTTTTGACAAAATTTCCAGCTGCTCTCTAGCAGTGTCTAAATTCTGCAACAGCTCATCGTTCTGCTGAACAATTGATTCCTTTGTTAAATTCTGACCAGCATTCCCATCCTAGTATCATGTATGACAGTATGAGCCATTTTTTATATCAACCATAAGCCCTCCCCCATAGAGAAGAGTTTAATATTGGTCAAGCAAATATAAGAATGCCATACCGATTCAGACTTCAGTTTCATCTCCATTTCCAGTGACTTTCGTCTGAGTTCCTCCATATCCCACTGCATTTGGGTAAATCTTTCCCTCTCAATAAGAATAGCCTGCTGCAAGTTCTCCTTATTTTTCTGTTTGGTAGTTTCAAGTTCAACTTCCAAATCCTTGACCTGAACAGATCCAATAACTTATTGACACATAATATCTATAAAAATCGGAGATTATATACATGTTATGGAACCATGACAAATCTAGTTTCCACAGATTATAGATATTCGAGTAAGCTCTGGCCAATTTCAGATACAAAAAAACTAAAACTAATTTAATTTACAATGAAATGCATGCCAAATCACATATGGTATACCTTTGTCGTTAGAAAATCCTTTGCAGCTATTTCTTGATTTAATCTAACTACAAGGTCCTCCATATCAGTTTTCGCTGTGACTAGCCTTCTCTGCATGGTTGACAGAACCCTGTTCAGTTTATTTCGTTGATCTAGCGGAAGGACTAATTGAGCATCGCCATTACACTTCATCTTTGTATGACCCACAACATCTGTTTCTCTTGAAACCGAAGCACAACCAGGAAGGTCGACAGAGCCATCACCAGATGAATTTGGAATCCCAAAATTAGACATGTCACTACCTCGTATTGAGCTTCCATCACTTCCAACACTCTCATTTGAAAATTTACGAACGTGACCAAAAACATTAGCATGTCCAGCCTCAGAGAAAAGCTCCATGGTATTATTAGCTAAAAGTGAAGAATCATATGAATTACCATTATTTGTGTCCTTCCCCGTAACATTGTTCACATGTCTGGCATTTACTTTATGCCTAGGAAGTCCTTCTAATTGTTCTAGAATAGTCTGACCCATAAACAAACCCTCATCAATATTCGATATACCATATTTTACAAGCTTTTCTATTGGATTTGTCATATCTTCATCTAAAGTCAGATCATCTGTCCCGACTTCAGAATTATCATCCCGTCCAATTCTTGGAGTTCCTACTTCAGATGGCTCATATAGAGTATCACTACCATAATCTGACGCAACAGAAGAACTGCCAGCAGCTAATGATAAGCTTGAAGGGAGAGGTGATTGCACCGAATAAACTCTGCCATTGGAACCAGGATCTGTTAATGAATTCTGCTGGCTTGCTTCTTGAAATGCTGACAAGTGATTACATGAGGTAATAATTATAAAAAGTTCAAGAAAGCAGACGATCAATTTGCAAAAAGAGGTCAACTGACATGTATGAAGCAACAAAACATGAGATGCAAAAAACAAAATAACATACAAGATCTAGCAGCAGTTTCTAACTCAAGAAATGAGGCCACGGAAGCACATCTTGATATATCAATATCAGACAATAGTTTGGTGATCCACTCCTCCAAAGAGCGCCTTCTCTGTAGCAAAGTAAAAATGTTAAAATCTGCAGCGGCTTATTCAACTCTTGTATTGACATTTGTGTACAGGCGGCACAATATGATTGTGATAAGAAAGTTTATAAGAAGGTCCAACTAACTACATTAGATGAAACTACCTGTCACGTTGTACAAAAGAAAGTAGATACAGATTGCACATATCATAAAACAAATAAACAACCTTGTTTAAGATTCAGTTAGACAACCTTACCTAAAAACATTAAGAACCTCACCACACAAATATTTTGAGAAAATCCTTACTATTTCTAATAATCTTTTTATGCATACATAATAAGGAGAACATGAAGGTAGTTTTCACTCTACACTTTTGTCCCTAAAATTCTACAAGAATCATCATCCAATTCAAATATTTATTATAAATAACCAAAAAGGCTGAAAAGATATAAATTAACTTTAAAGAGTTCGTAATTATTTATTAAAATTGAAAATTATGCTGAAAAGCTAACATAATCGCAGTCATTCAAAGTATTGGTGGATCTTGTGGTTAGGTCATAGATAAAATAGGACAGTTAAGAAGTCAGAAAATTAATGAACTTTATAGTGAAAAAATAACAAGCTCTAGGATGAATTATTGTGTACAGAAATACAGAAGCATAGGAAGACATATTCTTGTGCTTATCACTATGTTTCAATCATTTTGGTAAATACAGTAACAGATTTCGTCTTGACTAGATAGTGGCAGATATTAAGTAGTATTTGGATTGTAAGCATGTTGTTTAATAAAAATCTAAAAGGGACATACCAGGTTAGAACTAGAAAATAACTTACCTAAATTTCTACATGCTAGTAATTTTCAGTTAAGATACATCTAGGGCAAGTATTTTTGTATAAAATAAGGAAATTCATGCAAAACAATATATGCAGACCCATAATCCCGAACATGCAACAATTGGTACTGTAACAAGTTTAAGAAATTTCCAACCTCTTCCAACAAAGCTCGGCTTTTCAATCGCAAGAGTCCCTTGGGAGGTGCTGGAGGGATATTTTTCCCAGGATGCTCCTTTTTAATCTACATAGACAGCACATGGTAAAATAGTCAACTAATCAGTGTAGCCTAAACAAGCACAGAAAATCAGAAACTTTGATAGTTGATATCAGTTTTCTAATGATTTCCTGTTTTGCAACTTCTAAACTACATTTATACTGTTTTTGGACAGAATATAGTACTCGTGAATAATGAAACTCATTAATCTATGAATTCTAATCGACAATTCCTTAAAAAAGTAAGTAAAAAAGTGAGCCATTTGCAGATTTGTTAAAGGAGGATTCATCATATAATGGACAAAGTAAAAGAGCTTCATAGTTTACCAAAACGGTATATGGTTGATTCATCCAAACATTAATTTTAAAGGCAGTAGAAATGCATATAACCAGTTCTTCCACCCTTACGGACATATTTTCCCATTTGTCTTCACTTCATGGGAGAGAGTATTGGATGATTGAAAGTATATGTTCATTGACGATTTATTTTTCTATCTTTCATTACTGTCAAATGTGCAGTAAAATGAAATGGTTTTATGGATGAAAATAAATTAATGGTTAAATTTGTTGTCAGAATTAAAACCAATATGATTCTTCATGCGCGCGTGCATCTAATGTTTAAGTGTAATTCAGTAGTCAGAATCACGAACAAAATAGAAGCACATTAAAAAACGAAACAGCAAATCATAACACAGTTGAAAATGATAAACTTACATCAGCAAACAACTTTAGAAAATCATTGAACCTTCTTAGTACTCCATGGATATTAGTAATCCCTTCTGGTGATTGTATACCAACTTGAAGCCTGTAGAACTGTCCCATAATGATGTTAAAAATGAACACTCACAAAGAAGATACTTTTCCACTACATACTATAAATAAATGGATTGTGGAAAACCTGTAAAGAATTAATGCCTAAGCCACATGAGTTTATCTTTCCTATAGAACATAATTTTCTTATTCACAGCATGTGTCCTGGTTTGACTTTACAATCACTGTTTATAGAATTTAACATTTTGTCATTTATTCTTGTAAGTTGTAACTATTAGGTATTACATTATAACATTTGGTCCCATTAATTGACATATAAAACTAAATACTGCAATTAAACCCGGCAGGATGCGAGAAAAAATAGTACTACAAAAATGAACCCAGCAGGATGGGGCATTAGGTAAAACTATCCCCTTTAGATGTAAATGTGTGCAATTAAACTGAATAGAGAATGAAGCAAACTAGGTGATTCATAACAGAACCATAACAACAGATGACACAGAATTAAAATGACTGTAACATTGTGAAAATAACAGTGCACATTGAGCAATTCCAACCATTGGCACAGAGACAAATATGCTAGCACTGCCTTTATGTTAAGAAGTTTTGTCGTTGACTAGAATATTTTCATACGCCTCTGGATAGTTGAAGTAGCTAGGCTATGCACAACATTTAGGTGTCTTTCAAATTTAGCAGCATACAGATACTATTGTATCGGAATGTTGGTCAAACATTATGGTTAAGTTTTAGAGTTCAGAATGAATGTGAATTAGATCCTGCAGTCTTATGTATTTCTCTTACCTCATCTCTTAAAAAGATGACATTAATCTCTGCACTACTTTCCTCCCCCCTTCACTTTTACAACTTATACAACTGAATGAAACAAAACTTTTAAACTGAGTATATGATCATTTCGACTTGTATCAAATGTGTTTGTATACTTCTAGTCCTAACAAACCCAAACCTGAAATGTCGTGGAAAATTACTCCTAAACTATCCATAAATTGAAGTGTGGATGTTGATCAACTTTACCACTATAGGATCTGAATTTCTTGATTTTGGAACGAAGACCCAAGAAGGTATTATGACGCAATAACTCCAACCGGTACGATGATTGTGAGGCCATTCGGTGTCCCGCCCATTCTGTATAATAGGAACTACTGAATTAGAAAGCAAATAAACTCAATAAAACTGCAAAAGGGAAACTAAGTTCACCAACTATAAAATCAATAAAAAATCGAGCTGTAAAACTATACCTGAAAATAGGAAAGGGGGGATAATTTAGCTTAGCATACCAGAAAATACAACATTTATTTTCAAATGATACGTTTATATAGGCAATGAAGATTGAAGCTAATTATATACAAAATTTGCAGGTGAAAAAAGTTTGGTTCTGCGGTGACAAATTCTGATTTTGTAAAATTGAGTTAAGTTATAAGTGAGTTGAATGGTAAGTGGATTATGTTTGGATACATTCACTTGGACAATAAATTTGAGTGTAAAAATCACGTTTAGAGATAAAAGCTACAAATCCTCGCTTCAAGTTATAATCAATTCTAGAGACAAAATCAATTCCAATTGACATCGCCCAAACATACCAATAGGATTTATATTCTTTTGAAGTGAAGCTCATCCCATGTAATGTAACTGAAGACTGGTGTATGTTTGGTTTCCAATTGAAAAACTGTGACTCCTAACATACCCAGTACTGAATGACTAGTGAATGGAAATTACAGTTACAGAGAATGCATGTGATGAATATATAGCATAAGCAAATCTGGTTTCAGAAAACGAGAAACAAATAAAGCAAGTTCAATCATCAACTTCTTCAGGAACAACATGGCTTCAAAGTGATCAAGAAACAACTAACTCCACCGCTTAAAACGTAAAAGCAACTATAATCTAAGCCTCGTTGCAATTAGACACGAAAAATTGCACAACCTACACGCTGAATGAAATTCACACTATATGCTCACGAAACACAGTTCATCACATCACGATCATGCGCATCAATCAAATCATGATAATAGCAGTTCACAGGACTCTGGCAATTAACTCTTGATCGTCAACTATGAAGTATAATTACATTCAAAATCAGCACAATCGCGCGATAAAAACTACAATTACATAAGAAAATCAATAAACTAACCCATTTTCGAGGTGCAGGACTCCAATCCATGCCAAGAGGCAGCGGCGAAGTCCCATCGTGTCTATGTTTGGGAGGACTTCGTCTCTGCATCTTCTTCTTCTTCGTTACAGACTGGAATTCGTTATATCTTTCTACGATTCGAAGATCATAACGTTATATTAAAGCTCAGCGTAATCGGAATTTACGATTCGGATTGAGATAAGGAGTGAAATCGACGGCACCTAAAAAACCTAGGGTTCTCCGATCAGATCGATAAGGTGGAATCTGTGCCGGCGAAGCACAGTGGAAGGGTGCGCACGGTAAGAGTAGAAGAGGTAACGTGGCTAAGAGAAGCCGTGGGTGTAGTGCGTGTTTGCGTGGCGTGTACACGTGTCTGCTAGAATGAAAACCAAACAATTCTCTCGTTTCGGGCACTTTAATTATTTGGCTTTTTCTAAACAAAAAAAAAATAATAGCTATGGTGGTGCGTTTGCTTTTGCAGCTCAAATGAACCAAAAACAGCAACAGCATCTAACTGTCTTCTTCAGCAATTGCACACGGCATCAGAAGAAACAAAAGTTCGTAACACTTTTTTCAAGGAAAAAATGATTGGGCCTGGGCTGAATCGTAGGATAACTTCCATGAAAATTATGCTCCTTCCTGCCTCAATATAGTTGGATACATAATTTGACACTTAACTGTATTTAATGCTATTGGTATGCTAACAAGTGTCTTGATCTTGAGATTATAAAAGTAAATTTTGTTTTGGATATACATGTCAAACACATTAAAATATAAATTCATCATTTTCTATATAACGTTTCGTCATTAATTTATGGTCATTTTCCTTAACATTATTAAAGAATTAATAAAAGTATATTTTTGAAACACCTACAATAAATATAAATAGATTTGTTGATTTTTTCTTATATGTGAAGTTAATGGATATATTTTTATTCTTATAATTAATGTCAGAGCAATAAAAAATATAAAATAATATTTCAAATTTTTAAAAATGTGAAAATTTCATAATTCTGATTTTTCAAAAATATAAATATCGTAACATCAAAACCTACGTTGTCTCTCTTTTTTATTAAAAAAAATAGTTATAGTGTCGGTTTATCCTACACAAATGTTAACGTTAGCATTTTTTTTTTTATATTTTTAAGAGTTGTAATTCTTTTATGTCATTTTTAATTTTAAGGTGTAATAATGACACTAACATTTCTTTTAAAATATAAAATTACGTACCAACTTTTTAAAAATGAAAGAAAAAAAAAATATTTTATTTTATTTTGGATAATTCCTACTCTTGGTTTGGATTTTTCAAAATCAATTTCAGTTTTTATTAAAATGCTTCAATGGAGTTTTCAAAATTTTGTATGCTTAAGGGGGTATGTGGACTAAGTTTAGGGTAGAAATTTACCTTGATTTGGGCCATCCAAAGCCATTTCCTTTTTATACTTAGTTTGGGATTATTATCCGGACCCTACATTTGAATAACGCACCCCACACCCTTAAGAAGCACCAAATACCTCTTTTCATTAGAAATATGCTATCACACACAAAATGAAATAAGATTTGTTGAAAAGTACTATAATAGAGTCCAACAAAAAGAAAAATAATTGAGAGAAGTATTAAATTATTTGAAGTTGATTTAATGAGTGAAATTGATTACAATGGATTTATGATATACTTTCTCTTGTTATGTAATAATCTTATGGTGTGTATAACTGCTGAATTTCTTTTAATGGATTAAATTATTTCTTGTACTCTTGATATAACATTTTTAACTTATTAAAAAAATATAGTAATAATAATTAAACTAACAAATCTTAACTTGTAGTCAATATTAATATATTTACGACTAATTTCAACTCATTAAATAATTTTTTTAAAAGAAAAAGGAATGCTCTATAGAATATATATCGATATGTAAATATTCACGCTCATGAAATTTGATGCATAAAAAGTAAAATGTTGTGCTGCTCAACGCACATAACATTGGATTTTGGATTAAAGTAATATTTCACAATGTATTATTGAAACTAATATGGGCAAACAAAGCTTGCCTAATTATTAGTTTGACGAAACACACGATAAGAACACAAATAACAAAATATATAAAACAAAAATAATAAAATGCAAAGAATACACAACACACTCTTACACTTTCTTTAAAATAAAATATAAATAAAAAAAATTATTTAGAAAATGAATATATTTGATTGAAATTTTAAACAAATATATCTATTTTTCAAATATTATTTGTACTTATATTTCATTATGGATAAAATATATTATTGTTAACTATCCTAGTATGAAACAAATCCTATAGAACCAGACGATTATAATGCACTTAATCAACAATGAGAGACATCTAATTGGAATCCTTAAGCACATTGGAAACCACGAGGCAGTGTCTTTTGACATGCACTAAGGATCCAAGTGAGTGTGACAGGTACATTCAAGTTATTTCCAAGCACATTGGTCTTAATTGCAGTGCAAAGACAAAGTGCAGCCTCCAAATCAGCCAAACCTTTTATCAATGCACAACAACTACTACCTGAAGGAGGATTTCCAACAGGAACCTTAACCAACCTTAAAAGATCAGCACAAACCCCTAACTTTAAGGTGTCTTTGGGGCATGAACCTTGGACTGGAGGTGGAGCGGAAGCTGGAGTAGGACAAGGCTTAGGTGAAGGTGGTGGTGGTGGTTTTGGCTTTGGTGATGGTGGGCATGAACCATTAGCCTCAGTGAATGTTAAGTAAGCAAGGAGAAAAATCACTAAAATTGTGATAGAGAATTTGTTGGAAGCCATTACTATAGCTTACAATTTTTATTGATTGATGTTGAATGACTGAACCTATATTTTAAAGGCAAAAAATTATAAGGTGCACATAAGAAATCTAATTGAGTGGAAGTGAGTGATTACTGTGATAAGATTCAAGTTGGCACTTTTGTAAGCTTGTGAAATAATGGGTTGTAATGTTTTGGTCATTTGTTATTATCTCGTTGACCCACATGGTGATAACTTCAAGTCAAGGTGTGTGTTACTTCAATGTGTGGACTAGCCTTACTTCACTATAGGGTCACTTTCAGTTTATGCTAAAAATGCATTTTTAGTTCTTTATTTTTTTTGTCTTTCTAAATATAGCAAGGGTTTATAAGGATATATGCATTTTGAGTTGTTTGTTTCTAATTTCATTCTAGTGTCTAAAACAATTTAGACCTTACTCAATAATATCATAAACCATATTTTTATGATGTCAATAGGAGTAGGAGTTGGTCTATTAGAAGAAGTTAGAGTTGGTCTATGGAAAGAGTAAGACTCTTACCACATGATAATTTGAAATTCAAATTTCAATTGAAAAATATATTTATAATTAATGTGTATTATGTCTCGAATAGAATTATATCTAAAAAAACTTATGAAAAAAAATTCATGTGTGACATCTAAAATTGTTATTCACTTATTTTTATTCGGTTTTTAAATGATTTATTTAGTTTTTTAGTTAACAAAAACCTGAAAATATTCTTAAAGAAAATTAGGATAGTCTTCTTTTAAACCCTTCAAATCTCACCCACAAAACATAAAATTTTATCATATTCTTCTAAACTCACAAATCTTCTTTCATCTTCATCATTATGTAAATCACAAATAACAAAATCGAGAAGAAACGAAGGAAGAATACCAAAGAAAAAAGAAAAGGACAATAGTGGGTGAACTTTTTAACAAAAATATCAAAACTAGAGTGAGGGAGTGTAGTTTCTTAAGAGTACCTTCATGGGTAAATGTAATATAGCTTTATTGTATCACATCAACTTACTCATTTTTTTTTCAATGGTAAACTCTTAAAAAGAATTCATGTTAAAGTCTCACAACTTTAATTTATATATTAATATTTTTTTGTATTTAGTTTTTTTATTATTTAAAATATTAGTTTAAATATTTTAATAAAAATTAATATGAAATATTTTAATTTAAAATAAATTTAAACTTAAATTTTATAACAATAAAAAAAACTAATGTTAAATACATGATATATATAATAATAAATGATATAAATAAATAAAGTATATAATTAATAAAATTTAAATTTCGTTATTCTCGAGTGTAAAGCATTTCCCGATATATTCCACTAAGCCTTCTTGAAGTTGTTGATAACTATGTTTTTTCTTATATAGATGTTCTCCTTTAAAGGATTGTTATAAGATTATGATGGTGACTATTTTATATTTCAAATTATTGAGACGTCAATATCTATATTATCATAAAAATTATTCAAAATCGCTAATGTATGTGTGTCATTCATCTTCAACAATCCTATTATGCAATATGACGCATGCATACATTGTATGTTTGAGAATTTTATACGTTGGACCACGTATAATTGCAAATCTAAATTAGAACATTCCAAATACTTGTTCAACATATTAATTTATAAGAAGAAAGAGATAAAACTGCGAGATAAAAATTGAATGTAATATTTTCAAATCAGCACAATATTGTGCACAAGTTATAAAGAATTTTTTATACAAAATTGAACAGTGGTATTTTTCTAACGACAGCATTACATTAATTATATAAATATAATTTATTTTATTAAACTTGTGTCAGCATGCAATGTCTCTCGAATGTTATTTGAGATTGTTGGCGCACTCCAATAGTGCACCGAATTTCAACTCGATTTTTCCTATGACAGCATGGCGGAAGTGATTCTTACAAAAGTCGATGGAGTTGCTCTAGGATACAACGAGGTTGGGGAAAATTATGCTCGTAAAATTTGTGATTTTGAGTGTAACTAGACTCAAAAGTAGTCATTTTACTTATTTAAAGTGAGAAATTTGTGAAATTTGTGGAGTGAGTAAATATTATAACTAATCATGATTAGTTATGCATGTCATAAAATAATAATTATTTATTTTGATGATCAATGGTTGATATTATTATTTTACTTTTTTAGAGTTAATTGATTACTTTAGATGAGCTAAATCACAAGAACAATATCCTAAATAAACATTTTTTTCTTGTATTAAG
The DNA here is from genome assembly GCF_000331145.2 of Cicer arietinum. NCBI lineage: Eukaryota > Viridiplantae > Streptophyta > Magnoliopsida > Fabales > Fabaceae > Cicer > Cicer arietinum. The sequence continues at coordinate 74,400,872 of NC_021164.2, read as the reverse complement.
AAAGAAGAAAAAATAGCTGTGTTTAAATTTCTGATAATATTGTATAATAAAAAGAAAAAATATATTATAGTTTCCATGTATAAAATAAGAAGAGTGTCAAATTATCCCCTTACCCTTGTAGATTATAAGTGATTAATGAACTTTAAGGTCTTTTCTATTTGGACATAATAATTTTCTCACCTTAAATTTTATTTTCATTAAAAAGAAAGAGT
>NC_021164.2:74364977-74400137 GCF_000331145.2 Cicer arietinum | reverse complement strand
AAAAAGAAAGAGGGTAGAACCATAATATGATTTTTGTTTTTTTCTAATTTATTTTTTATGAAAATTAAATTAAAAAGAAAAAATTATGAGACATCATGCAAGTGTGCAACACATCACCAAATATTTGTCAGATCAAAATTATTTTTAAGTGAGAACTCACCTTAGGGATTAAATATATAACTATTTTTGTACCCAAAAAAAGGATTATTTCAAATATAGCAGGAGTAAAAAAACAATTTATATACAAGGACTAAAATTAAAATTGGTTATATTTGTAAGGATTAAATGAATAAATAAAACTACATATTTAGTTTGGTCTCTTAATTTTTTTGGCTAAGATTTTAGTTGCTTATAGAGTATTACAAATGAAAATTATAAAATATTAAAGATTATCTTCTAAGTCAATTAGAAAAACAGGAAGTTTTATAATATTTATAGATCAATTAAAAAAGTGTCTTGAGTATTCATGTTCATGAAATTGGATTCACAAAGTAAAATATTTTGTTGCTCAACACACATAACATTTTGACTTGACCAACAAATCCATCTCTCTTAAAGAAAAAATCGACGAACACATGTATTATTTCACACTACATATTACTATTGAAAATGAACAAGGATACTAATTTAGACAAACAAGCTTGCACAAATATTAGTTTCACGAAATAAGATAAGAAATCCACACAAATCTTTGAACAAAACTCCATAAAATAATAATAAATAAATAAAACGATAAAAATGAAAAAGAGAAGAGTTAGCAAACTCATACACTTTCTTTTCAGCACTATTTATATTATTGAGTTTTATTAATTCATGTTGGTCACATTTCCAAGGCGAATGTGCCACATGAATTTCAACCCATAATAGAACAAGAGCATATGTTATGAATGTAACATAATACTTCATCTAAAATAAAATATAAATAAATTAAATATTTAAAAAATATATATTTAATCTATATTAGACTAAATATATTAACTTTTCAAATATTTCCTTTTATTTATATTTAATTTCGAATGAAATATGATATTAGCAATCATCTCATTTGATAATCCTATAATAACAACACAATTATAGTGCATGCATATATATAGTACATACTTATGCAACAACGAGACAGAAACATAATTTGAATCCTTAAACACATTGGAAATCAGAAGGGACTGTTTTTTGACATGCACTAAGGACCAAACTAAGTGTGATTGGTACATTCAAGTTAATTCCAAGCACATTGGCCTTAAGTGCAGTGCAAAGACAGAGTGCAGCTTCCAAATCAGTCAAACCTTTTATCAATGCACAACATTTACTTCCTGAAGGAGGATTTCCAATAATAACATTAACCAACCCTAAAACATCAGCACAAACCCCTAACTTTAAGGCATCTTTAGGACAAGAACCTTGGGATGAAGGTGAAGGTGAAGGTGGAGCGGAAGCCGGAGTAGGACAAGGCTTTGGTGAAGGTGGTGGTGGTTTAGGCTTGGGTGATGGTGGACATGAACCATTAGCCTCAGTCAATGTTGAGTAAGCAAGGAGAGAAAGCACTAAAATAATGGCAGAGAATTTGTTGGAAGCCATGACTACTATATCTTAAAAATTAAATATGTAGTAAATGTTATGTGTTGATTGAAGTTGAATGAGTGAACCTTTTTATAGAGGCAAAAAATAAATTGTAGGGTGCACATTAGAAATGTAATTGAGTGGAAGTGAATGAGTAGTGTCATAAGTTTCCAGTTGGTTCTTTTGTAAGTTTATGAGACAATGGGCTGTAATATTTTGGTTCATTATGTGCCTTTTGTAAGTTTCAATCTCTTTTTTTACAACACCTTCATCAATACCTTAATAATTATATTATTTGTAAAAATATTTTATTCAAAAGAACTATCATTTTTAATTTAATTTTTTTCAATTGTATTCTATGTGTATCAATTTTAATTTATTAATTGATAATTTATAATAATTAAAATATGCGTCTTATAGATTTTTTGAATTTATGTTAAATTGTGATAAAGTCAAAATAAGGAAGGTGTGATGTTACTTCGATATGTGGACTAGCTTTACTTTCTACCACACCAAAGGTTCTCATTCCGCGGGAAGTGATAATATTTTGGAGGCTATGATCATGAGAATGCTCAACAATCACAATTGAAAGGTGCAGCTTTGGCTTATGTGTGTGGAGTGAAAAGGTGTAAAACTCGACATTTATAATAAGCACTATATAGGACCTTTTTTTTAATGAATAAATTGAATTGCAATGAGATTAATCAAGCAATTAAATAAACCATTTCTTTCTTTCTTTCTCGTGCGAGTGTTAAAACTAGTAAATATATATACGAGAAGAGAACAAACAAACTATGTTTTCGTTCGAAAATACATATTTGGAAGGCATAAAAACTATGTTTTTATGAGTACTTTATTGTACGCAGGGGAAATTAAGAAACTAATTAATATCCCTTGATATAAAGCATATCACACATATATATTTTGTTGCAACAAATCAAAAATATAAAATAAATTATATCAATAAAAAAAATCTTTAAAAAAGAAGGTTATTGTTTATTGGTATCAAGTGTTGAGAAAAACAAATACATCGCACTTAAAATAATATGATTAGAATACACAAATATAACGTATAAATTTTAAAATTTGAGAAAAAATTACGATCGTTGTTAAATGATAACAAGAGAATAACTTTATACGAAAATTGTTAATTTCTTTAAAACTGTTCATGGCTTCAGAGACACTTGAAACCTTAAAAATAAAAATTTAAATTATATCTCACAAAACTATAATACAATATTATAATTAAAAAAAAATTCATATACAAATTTAAAATTTTCTAACTAATGCATTTTGTAACGAAGAACTAAAGTTTATATTTATAGTTTTAGACTTTACTTTGATATTTTATAATTAATGAGCAGAGCATACTGAAACAAAATAAAATGGAATGGAATAGAACATAATGGATAAAAATTTCATTCCATTGTTTGGATAATTGATGACGAAGTAGAATAAATATCATATTCTTAAAACCGAACAAAATGGAGTGAATTATAGTTTTTTATTCTATTTTTACTCTTATTTAAAAAAAATATATTTTATTTCATTTCCACCTTGAATTAAAAAAAAAATAATAATAATAAAAAAAAAAGCACAAGTGTCAACCCCTGTGCATACACACGTCCACAGTGATAACACACCTCAATTGCTACAATTCAAAATAAGCATGGCTGTCCAGCAGGCCTTAACGCCAATCGCCATCATAAAAAAATAAATTATAGAAAACAAAGTCCATTTTAATTCCACTATTACGACAAAGGATGTAACGTTACATGTTTAAACTCACATAGTGGCACATCAACAAAATAAAAAGATACAATTTGTGGGTGCACACAAACAAAAATGACAAAAATGAAAAAGAGATGGTTTACTCTTAAAATAATAAAATAGGGGTAAATCAGTAATTATTTAATTAAGTTGCTCCATTTTATTAGATACACCTCAAATTGGAGGGTAGAAAAATAGGAGGAGAGAGTGGTATGGGATGAAATAAAATCTATGTTTCATAACATTAATTCCAATCATTTTTTGCAAATTCAAACAATAGAATTTAACTATGTATCACTCTAGTTTGTTCTATTCCACCAATCCAAACATAGCCTTAGTCTCACTCTTCCTTTAGTGACACTAACCAGATTAATTTCAACCAATCTCAAAATCAAGTTTGTTATTTTACCATTATGAGCTTTTTATCTGTAAAAAAAAGAAGTGTTGAATGATGTAGAAAATAAGGATATGCATGTATCATGGTTGAAAAAAAAACACTATGAGTTTTTTATTGACTGTATAGCTAAATATTGAACTCGTGCAATGATTGTTTTTCGTCTCGTATAACTTGATTCTCCAATTCAATTGATTAGTTTTGAGATATTTTTGGTTATTTTTTTGTTTCTATTAAATAAAATAGCTCAATTATTTTCAAGGATGACAACATCGTATTATCATCTTTGGTAAAAAAAAATTGTATTATTTAGCAAAAATTACTATTTGTAGAAGAAGAAGAAAAAAAGACAATATTTACTGTTAATTTCTAGATTTTTATCATCCGGGATTTTATATTTTCCAATTAATTTTAAATAAAATACGATTAAATTATTATCCTGAAAAAATAGATCAATTATGATTTCAGGCTTTTGATTTGGATATGATTTTAGCATCTCATTATTCTTCGGTTTTTAAATTAAGTCGTAACCTCTTTATTTTACTTTCTATAAAAATATATGTAGTTTGGTCACCAAATTAAAATTTAAAATAACTCTTAAAGTTTAAAAGTATAAATTTTAAAAATATAATAAATTGGAGTTTAAAAAAGAAAAATGTAGGTTCTCTTAGTTGAATTTGATGTAGTACTTTAATCTTTTATTTTGTCACTTGATTGCAACCTTGAGACAATTATAAAGATTGGTTCCTATGATTTTTTTATCCTCGCAATTTTTATAAAAAATCGAAGGTTGTATAAATGAGATAGATAAACATAATTAAAGTTGACTTTTGATAATTAAATTCAAAATTTGTAAAATAAATTATGGATTTGGTAAAAAAATGTTTAGTTCACCAACTTTTGTAATCGTGCTTTTTGTTACAAAACTGTAGATTTGTATGTGTGGAAACTTGAAATACATATTACTACGCAGCAGTTTTCTTGATATAGATTCTCAATCTATTGTAGTTGGTATAATTTTCTTTAGAGTAGTTTAGATTCAAGAGATAAATTTTTAGTCCAAAAACGAAATTTTTTTAGTAAAAAGAGATAAATTTGTATGCTACAATCGTGAGAATTGTCAATACATGTAAATTTTCAAATATATTGTAGATGAATTAATTATTATTATTATTTTTTAGAATAGTTTATATTTAGGAAATTAACTTATACAACGACGGTAAGAAAATTTTTGTTATATATCATCAATATAATTCGCGTTGATATATTAATTAGATCCTATAGATAATAGAATATTTGTTAAATTATTATATTATGATATGTAATTGCATATATGCGTAAATGTTTTTTGCACCGATGGTGCATCAAATTAATTATTTATTTCAAAGTTTTTAAATTTGGATATCATTTTAAATAATTTGAATGTCTAATGAAGGATATAAAGGGGGGGAAACGATATAAAACCGACAAAAAAGATGGTAAAAGAAGGATAAACAACCAATTGGAATGAGATATTTTTCCTACTCCTCTGTGTTAAATTATAAGCAAAGTTTTTTCTTCTTTTTTCTGACAAATTGATATTAGTTAATTTTATTTTAATTTTTCTAAATTTGTATAAAATGAGTCATCACATGACACTTTCTTTTAAATTTAAATTAAGTATACCATATTTTTAGAACAATAACATTAAATATAACAAATTAGTTTAAATATAGTCTTGAAGTATCTGTTTAATGAAAATAATTAGATATTGTAATTTCAATGGACATAATTCAAATTTCATAGGAAATAATTGTAACTTGTAACTCGTACGTGGGAATGGAAATAGGTCAGACTTTTTTTTAAATAGATAAAGCGAATGCTACATGTCATATAATAGACATTTTAGGTCTATTTAAATAATATAAAAAATATATTTTTAATATTATAATTATTATATTAAATTTTGATATTTTTGTAATATATATTCAACTTTTAATAATTTATGTATATTAACTTTATTTAGTTTTTGATATATTTAAATGAATTATTATAAAATATAATTTATGTATGATGTATATAAACTCATATATTTCAAAATGTGATGTTAAATATCAAAATAAAACTTAATTTCATTTATATATTAACTCGTTAATCTATTTAAATTACTAATTAAAAAATATTAAAATGAAATAGACATTTAAGTAGACTAATACATACTACAATTCATACTTGAGGCTTAAATTTTTTATTAGACTCAAATTTAACAAAGTTTAGATTAGTTCAGCCTATTCCCACCATGAGACAGAATAGTTATAAAATAATTTTTTATAATAATTTTTTATTTCTCAGTTTTTTTTTTAAATAGTTTAACTAAACCCGTAAATAAGTGCAATAAATTAAACTATTTCTCGTACTGATGTTTGAAAAAGAGAAGTTTGTAACATGATTTATGAAAAAAAAAAGAAAAGACAAATGTGTTATTGTAAAATAAATGAAGTTTGAGGACCCGTAACAAGATTATTAAAGATGTGATCTTGTCATAATTTAGAGATTAATTATTTTATTTTTTAAATAAAATATAAATTATTTTGTGTATGTTTTATGTGTTGAATATAATTTTTTTTTAAATAATCAGTTATAAAAAATATCTGGTAGGAAAAACTACAAAAAGTGTTTTTTATTTGAAAAGTTTATAGATTATTTTTAGATTTTATTTTATTTAATAAGTAACTAATTAAATGTGAAAATAATATTGAAAATAGTGCAATTAACGACTTAAAATTAAATACAAAAATTGCTTTTTTCCCAAAAAAAATATATATATATTTTGCTATTTTTTAAGAAGTGCCTTTACATGACCTTTTATAGTCCTCATTCAGCTCTACAATGAATCATCTTTTATAAAAATAATTTGTCTTAAAATAATGATAATTTTTTATTTATAATATAATATTAATTATTTTTTCTTTTAATTTTAGCATCTAATTAATATTATATACATTATTTATAATTTAATACTTTTGGCTTTACAATACTAGTAATAATGAATAAATTAATATTTTAAAAAATATTTTAATAAAACTATTATTTCTTTTACTTCATTTATATATATTTTTAATAAGAATTCAAATTATATACGATGCCAATTGAAATTATTTATATAATTAGCTATAATTTATTGACTGTATAATTTTTTTTATATTATCAATTGTACGAAATAATCAGTAGGATAACGGTGGAATAGATTGATTATTATGTATTTCCAGCTAATAAATAAATGGCTTTGAAATCGAATTATTATGTCGTTGTTTGGTTTGAGATATAGTTTGGCTGGACATAAGACTTGTCTATCTATTACAATGGTGTTCATAAAGTATCAGTCAAAAAAATCCAAGAGCACATGCCTCGTTGCCTATACTGTACACGTCGCAGCCAACAACCAACGCTCGTATTGCAATGGATAACGAGGTCCACATCCTCTACGTCACATCTTCCAAAATTAAACACACCAAAATTAAACTTTCTTTTATTGTGTTCCTAGTAAATATATAAATGGGTTATTTAAATAGTAAACCTCGGTTCAAATTAATTTATAGAATTTTATAAATACATGTGTTTATATGATAAAATATAAATAAAAATAATAATTCTATATGTTTTTATTGTTAAATATTTTCATGTGATGTTATAATTGAAATGTAGTTATTAATTTATTATGAACAAATTAATTAATGAAAATTTTAGATTTTATAATAAATTTAGTCCACGTCGTTTTAATATTGAGATGAAATCAATGTGAATAAATAAAATACTCAATTAATGTATCATAATATAATTTTTAATAATTAAAATTTACATATAAAATATTTTAATTATTATTTTACAAAATAAATATATTTTATAATATATAGAAATTAAAAATTAATTTGACTATGCTTATAATTTAAATGATTAATTTGCATACCGGTTGTTGTTTTTTGTCAATAATCTACATAAAGTATACATGTTCAAATTTTATAGTCGCCACGGAACAAGGAAAATATATATAATTTACATATCATGTTGTTATTTAAATAAATAAAAAAATTCCTACTGAGAATTTAATAATTTTGGTTGGAAAGTAAAATTAAATCCTATTATCACACTTGTGAATATAATTTGTCTATAAAAACTATAAGTTTTAGTTTTCTATACAATTTATTTATTTTTTCTAATTAAAATCATCTAATTAGTATTATGTGTATACTCTAAATTATTATTATTTTTTACTTTACATTTATGATAAATATAACTTATCAAAGACTAATAGGGACAATTTGTCAAATGGGCGTTACAAAAATGTAAATCGACAAATAGCACAAAACGTATAATATAAATTTAAACAATTATTCTAAATAAATTTAATCGAAGTAATATTTAAATAACAAATAAAAATAAGTATATAAATTATTTTAATATTTAAATTAATATTCTTATTTGAGTGCTACGATTCGTCCATGTTTTTCTTGATTTGTTGGCTCACATTTTTGTAACGTGCATTTGACGTGAAATACAAAAAATAAAGTTTTTAAATATTGAACTCCAAACAAATATTTTTCAATAATTTATACTGAAAACTGTTATATTTATAGAGACATAAAACATATTTAACCGTTTGGTTCACTTTTCTCTTTGTCAATTAACGTTTTTTGCAACGTTACATTAAGGATTGAAAATAATTTTTTTCTTCTGATTTTACAAGAATAAAATCCAAATAATTTTTTTTACATAAACTAAACTAAAAACTATTATATTTACATAGACCAAAAGTATATTTAAATTTTTTTTTTTAAAATTATCATTATATTTATTTCATTTATCAGTTTATTTATTTATTTATGTGAAATAGTTGCTACGGATATATTTTGAGACGAATGAAATAACATTATTAACACACCACAATAACTCATATTTATTATTTTAAAATTGATTATCATACAAAATTAAATATTTTTAAACATCAAATGACTATGAATCATTGTTGGGATAACAACGACCAAATATATAAATTAAATCATTCAAAAAATATATAATTTGAGTATCCTATTGTTGTTATTTAAAAAAAAGAACATCTTAGCAATTATTTTGTAATTTTAGTTGGAAAGTCAACTTATATCCTACTATCACGTTTGTAATTACAATTTGTCTAAAAAGACTGTAAGTTTTAGTTTGCAATACAATTTAATTGTTGTTTTTCTAATTAAAACATCTAATTAGTATTAAGTGTATCACAGATTATTATTAATCATTTTACATTTACAATAAATAGAACTCGTTAAAGACTAATTAGAATAATTTAAGAAAATCATCATAATTTTTCTTTTATTTATTAATTTTCTTTAATTTATGTGAATTAGTCGATACAACTATGATTTTGAGATTGAGGTAGTATATTCAAAATACAATTATGTATAACTTTCTCCCGCAGAATATAAACTGTCGTAATTTGGAGATACGACTTTTTATTGCAAATAAAAAAAAAAGTAGTCGTAAGACGTATTTGCGAATGCAACATACTAATAATTAAAAAAATATAATATTTTAATATAGAATATATTAACTAGTTTTTTTATTTAAATATAATACATATGAAGGGAAGAAACTACTAAATGAAAGTACCACGTGTGGTTTTTTGTTCATAAAAAGTTATCTGAAAAATAACAAACATCATCTCTAAGATCAATAAAATCTTATAATTTTTACTATTTATTCAAAACATATCCCTATATTAAATGTTATTAGAAACATAAAATACGGGTATAATAGTAAATTGAGCAATTAATATTACATGTGTGACCTTTTCTTTTAATAATAAGAACACAAAAAACTCTAAATATTTTTTTATATATAAGACTGGGAAGTAGTAGTATGAAAGATAGTGTGAGAGAAAAAAAAACAAAAGATACAATTAATCGTGAAATTTGAAACAGGGGAACATTTTGATAATTATTTCACCATCTAATTAAAAGATAGTTTCGTCCATCACATACTAATAGATTTATTTCACTTATATCAATAAGTTATATAAATAAAAAAGATAAATTAATACTTTTAATAAATGATCCTTTTTAAGTATTATTATATTTACTATTATCATATATGTAAAATAAAATATAATTGAGGATGTTGCAAATAAAATTATATATCATAATAGTGACTTTTAATGTAGTCATTTTACAAACTGAAGTACATATTTTTACATTTCCTACTTTGATCACAATAAAAATCATATTTACAATAGCAATTGTAAAAGTCATTTTCTAGGATTTATATTTTTTTCGTCGGTCTAAAAGTCATGTTTGCGGTTACTATTGTAAAAATCATCTTTACAACATTCTTTTTTGGAAAAAAAAAATATTTTTGTAAACATGTTTTTACAATTCATATAAAATTCTTAAAACAAAATAAAGACGAAATTAAAGAGATATATTTTGGGAATTGAAAAAAAAAGTTGGAATACTCAAAATATTGTTGAGGTACAAAAGGTATCTGGATCTTTATTTAGTCCAAGGCCCACTAATGTTTACGAAGGGATCTGTAAAATGGACCTAAAAAAGGGAAGGGCTTGTAGGATAAGGCATCGATGGCCCTTTTCTGACTGGGCATTGGTACGGTGAGAATTCATTCCAATGGCATTGGATTACACAAAATAATCAGTTTTTTCAACAAAACCATATCTATATCCAAGATCAGTTTTAAAAAAATATATTTAAACTACTAATTTGGATGTATATATAATGAACAATTTCTTTTTACTTTTTTGGAAAATATTTATTATTTGTATTTTTTTAAATTATAATTTTTTCCCTAACTAGCATACATAGAACTAACTTTTTCTTCAGTTTTATTTAGTTAATTGGGTGTAATTTGAATATTTAAATGAGAAAATTTATTATTATTTATATTTTATTTATCACATATTTTTTTAATTTATATAAAATAGTCAAATGTGTGTGACAAGAAGAATGATAAATATTGATTAATATTACTCTTTTAAATACACTCTGAGTAAGATTTCATTATAATCTCTAAAAAAAAATGAACTTACAATTTTTATTGTGTTTGAATCAATTTTAATTTAAGTAATATTATCTATATTTTACTATAATTATGATCGACGTATCAGTTTGATTTAATTACTAACATAATATAAATAAATAGTATATTTGTTCCACAATAAAATATTATTTGTAACAAAATTTAAATTATCATTATTTTTATTTCTCTAGTTCTTTTCAATTTCTCATTATAACCAAACAACTCGTAATATAAGTTATAAAATAGAAAAAAATTCTTAAGAATATATGAGCTGTTTATTTAATGAATGATCACATTTTTTAGAGTAATTTTTTCAAAAACACAATTATTCACAATAATATATCCATCAAAGACGTTTGGTTGAATTTATAATATTTTTAAATTTATTTTGTCTAAAAATTAAAAATTATAAAATGTTTAAAACTTAAAAGTTAGATTTCTATATGAATATACAACTCTTACCTATTTTACAGGAGAATAAAATATAAAAAATAATGTCTAACAATGTTTCCATGATTTTTTCATATGTATATTTTTAAATTATATTATACAAATACTTGAATTACCTGTGATAAACAGATAATATTACATTTTTAAATTTACGTTTTAAAGAAGAAATAAATTTAAAGATACTTTCATATAAATTTAATTTTACATTTACGATTTATAAAAATCAATAACTCTCCTATTTTATATAAACAATTTCAAAAGAATTAAATAACTTAACAAAATTATAAACTTTAGTTGGACGGTAGTATAAAAGAAATTTACACTTTACATGCACAAACTTTAAACTCAAAGCAAGTTTTATAAACCTTCAAAAACCACATTCCTGAAAATAACGACTCATGTAACATACCCATCAACAATGAAAAGAAATGGCCCAGCAAAAGAGAATGGGCAGAACAAAATTGGAAAACCTAATAATTCGAACACAACATCGATTAAGCCTGAGATCGAACGGTGTAAATGCGTAACCTATTGTAGATATCATGATGATCAATTACGATGCGATCTACCCCATACTCCAAAATAAATGTTTCAACGACGTGGCCGTATTCGAATAAAGGATCCATAATTCCTGATCCGCCGTAAGTACGTGCACTCACGACGTCCCCAAACAAAGCCTAACCAATCTTATCACATTTTCCAATCCAACGGTTAAAATGAGTTCATATCAAGTTACACGCCTACTCTCTAGTTCCATCCGAATCCAACCAACAAAACGAGAGACGAAAATCATGAAAAGCGTATAGTTTGCTATCTTACACCACAAAGTAACGAAACAATAGAAGAAAAAAGGCGCAAGGTATTATCGTGCGCTTCTTTGTCCAAACCTGCGTGTTGTGTGTTTTGTGTGTGTGCTCTTTCTCTTTCTTTCTCTCTCTGTGCCTCCTTCGTCGTCTCGTTTCTCTGTGTAATTTTCTCTCCTCAAAACATTTCAACCAAAATACACAATAACTAAAACGAAGCACGAAAAAGAAGAACAAAAACATCACGAAGAAAAAAAAATATAACAGACTCATACAAAAAAATAACAATGAAGCACACTTCATCCGAAGCAGTTCCTTCTCTATCATCCGTACCTTCATTCACGGACCAATCACAATCCGCCACGTCATCATCAGCATCAGCATCATCTTCTTCATCTTCCGCCGCAGCGGCGGATGACCTTGTAATAACCTCTCGCGACGGAGGCGGTGCTCAGGAGACGGTGGTTTTGGATCGGAGAGGCGAATACTCCGTTGTATGTCGTTGGACGGTTAACAATTTACCGAAGGTAAAAGCTAGAACACTGTCTAGTAAGTACTTTGAGGTAGGTGGTTACGATTGTCGCTTATTGATATACCCTAAAGGTGATACACAAGCTCTTCCTGGTTATGTATCTGTTTATCTTCAAATCATGGACCCTAGAGGACCTTCCTCTACGAAATGGAACTGTTTCGCTAGTTATCGTTTGGTAATTGTTAATTTTGCTGATGAATCAAAGAGCATTCATCGTGATTCTTGGCATAGGTTTTGTACTAAGAAGAAATCACACGGTTGGTGTGATTTCATACCTTCTTCCACTCTTTTTGATCCAAAATTAGGTTATATGTTTAACAATGATTCTATATTGATTACTGCTGATATTCTTATTCTTAATGAGTCTGTAAATTTCACTCGTGATAACAATGAGGTTCAGTCGTCATCGTTTTCGTCGTCATCGTTAACGTCTTCCTCGGTTGTTGCTGGTCCTGTTTCTGATGTTTTGAGTGGGAAGTTCACGTGGAAAGTGCATAATTTTAGTTTGTTTAGGGAGATGATTAAGACTCAGAAGATAATGAGTCCTGTTTTCCCGGCTGGGGAGTGTAATTTGAGGATTAGTGTTTACCAGAGTTCGGTGAATGGTGTTGAACATCTTTCAATGTGTTTGGAAAGTAAGGATACGGATAAGACTGTGGTGTTGTCTGATAGGAGTTGTTGGTGTTTGTTTAGAATGTCTGTTTTGAATCAGAAGCCTGGTTCTAATCACATGCATAGGGATTCTTATGGTCGTTTTGCTGCTGATAACAAGAGTGGTGACAATACTAGCTTGGGTTGGAATGATTATATGAAGATGCCGGATTTCATTGGGACGGATTCGGGGTTTCTGGTGGATGACACTGCAGTTTTTAGTACCTCGTTTCATGTGATAAAGGAGTTCAGCAGCTTCTCCAAGAATGGGACTATCATTGGTGGGAGAAGTGGAGGCGGTGCGAGGAAGTCTGATGGCCACATTGGAAAGTTCACTTGGAGGATTGAGAATTTTACTAGGTTGAAGGATTTACTAAAGAAGAGGAAAATTACGGGTCTTTGCATTAAGAGTAGGAGGTTTCAAATTGGCAATAGGGATTGTCGTCTTATTGTTTATCCCCGAGGTGTGTCATTTTCCTTGCTCTGCTTACCATTTGCTGTTTGTTAGTAAATTATAACTCTATTAGTAGATTTGATATGATATTTTTGTGTGCATTTTGGTACAATTATTGCTTACATTGATGGAAGTTTAGGAGCATACTTGGTACATTTTTTAAGTTTTTCTTCTGAACATTTCATTCAGTTTGGTATTCCATGCTTGTAGTTTATATCTACTGATGTTAAGTAGCAACTGCCATTGTGAGTATGGATGATAATCTAGATCTTTTTTCTTACTGCACAAGTCCAGTCCTTACACTCAGATTATTCCACTACATTGAAAAGATGTTTAGGTTGTGATGAGTTTTTATATGGTTTTGATGCTATCAGGGCAGTCTCAGCCACCATGCCACCTTTCAGTGTTTCTTGAAGTTACGGATTCAAGAAATACTTCAAGTGATTGGAGTTGTTTTGTTAGTCATCGGCTGTCAGTTGTAAACCAGAGAATGGAGGACAAATCTGTCACCAAGGAATCTCAAAACCGCTACTCTAAAGCTGCAAAGGATTGGGGCTGGCGTGAGTTTGTGACACTTACAAGTCTATTTGATCAAGATTCAGGCTTTCTTGTCCAGGATACTGTCATATTCTCAGCTGAAGTTCTTATATTGAAAGAGACATCAATAAAACAGGATTTTACTGAGCATGATTCTGAGTTAAGCAGCAGTGGTTCCCTTGATAGTAATGGAAAAAGAAGTTCATTTACATGGAAAGTGGAGAATTTCCTTTCTTTTAAGGAAATAATGGAGACTCGGAAAATCTTCAGTAAATTCTTTCAGGCTGGTGGATGTGAACTTCGAATTGGTAGGTGTTTTATGACACATTATCTGCAGCATTTTATCTACTGGTAGTAGTGTAGTGATTGCAAACTTTTTCATTTTTGTTATTTGATTAAAAGGTTATGTTTCAATGTACCAGGTGTGTATGAGTCATTTGATACCATATGTATTTATTTGGAGAGTGACCAGGCTGTTGGTAGTGACCCTGATAAAAACTTCTGGGTCAGATACAGAATGGCTGTTGTGAATCAAAAAAACCCAGCTAAGACTGTATGGAAAGAATCTTCTATCTGCACAAAAACATGGAATAATTCTGTTTTGCAATTCATGAAGGTGTCTGATATGTTAGAAGCAGATGCAGGGTTTCTTGTTCGTGACACCGTTGTTTTTGTGTGTGAAATATTGGATTGCTGTCCTTGGTTTGACTTTTCAGACTTAGAAGTGAGTCCTTTCAGGATTGCCTTGAACTTGTATATGCTATTATTATTTGATATACTCACAAACACACACACACATACCAAATGTTCTCTGTCTTGCCCTATTTCTTTGTTAGAGAGAGCATAAATAAATGGTTGTTATGGGCAGTTATGTTTTTTATTATTTGTCAATTATGTTGTTTATTTTTTAGTAATAAATACAGAAAGGAAAGGGGAAAGTGAATAGGAGGTTATTCTGTGGTTATGGGAGAGAGAGACCGAGATCTCTAATTCTTGGAGGGAGAGACCAAGACTCTCTATTTGGCACCAGTTTCCAACAGACTGGTTTTTGGCTTTAGATATAAGAGTATCTGTATATACATCTATTTGGTGACTCTGTCATTTCTGCTTTTGACATGTCGCACATTGAACATATAATATCTGTGGTTTTGCATCTGACAGATTCTGACTTATATTCTGTCTGGTAAGATTGGAATAAGCAAGTTAGGAAATATTACCTCTTCTTTGGAATTGCTTGTTATTAGCTTATAAGATGCATGGAACAAGCTTAATAAGTGACTCACGAGTTACAGAAGTTGATTAATTTTGTATCTCTTGAACATCTTGATGTACAATAAAACTTGTAAGCATATTTCTATCCCAATCCTTAGCCAAATGATATGATTATATGCCTTTCATGAAAAGAAAAGAAATAAGTATATGTTTGCATCTTATCTTTGTACATGTTGCGAAGTTACAGGTTTTTGTTATGAACTTTGTTACACCTACTGGTTGTGTTATCGCTCTTATTGTTAGGTTGCATGTGCCTCTAATAAATTGGTCTATAATGTACAGGTTTTTGCTTCGGAGGATGATCAGGATGCACTGACAACTGATCCCGATGAACTGATCGACTCTGAAGATAGTGAAGGGATAAGTGGAGATGAGGAAGATATTTTTAGAAATCTTCTTTCCAGAGCTGGATTTCATTTAACTTATGGAGATAATCATTCACAGCCACAGGTTACTTTAAGGGAGAAACTTTTAATGGATGCTGGTGCAATTGCTGGGTTTTTGACTGGACTTCGGGTTTATCTTGACGATCCTGCAAAAGTAAAGCGTTTGCTTCTACCTACGAAACTCTCTGGTAGTTGTGATGGGAAGAAGGCCACCAAGGCTGATGAGTCATCCCCAAGTTTGATGAATTTGCTGATGGGAGTTAAAGTCTTACAGCAAGCAATCATTGATTTACTATTGGATATAATGGTTGAGTGCTGCCAGCCTACTGAAGTGGGTCCTGTTCCTGATTCTGTTGATGCATGCTCTAATCCTTCTCCAGACAGCAGTGGAACTGTTAGTCCTCTTGAATGTGATAATGAAAATAGAGCAGTGGAGTCTGCACAAGTTCTTGTTCGTGAGAGATTGGATTCTGTTGTTGAAGAAAGCAGTAGTACATCTTCTATACAGACCTCTGATTTAAATGGGAATGGTATTCAGGAAAAAGCTCTTCCTGGACAGTCTACTTGTCCACCAGAAACATCTGCCACTGTTTCAGAAAATGCGTCATTTCGGTCAAAGGTACAATTCTGCATTCATAAGATTTAACTTCTGTCAAATATATCTATGGTTTTGATTGTGTGAATTTTGAACTTCAGACTAAGTGGCCAGAGCAGTCTGAGGAACTCTTAGGTTTGATTGTAAACTCACTAAGAGCTTTGGATGGGGCTGTTCCACAAGGTTGTCCGGAACCTAGACGGCGACCTCAGTCTGCACAGAAAATTGCACTTGTATTGGACAAGGCTCCTAAGCATTTGCAAGAAGACCTTGTTGCTTTGGTACCCAAATTGGTTGAGCAGTCGGAGCACCCACTGGCTGCACATGCACTTCTTGAGCGCCTTCAACAGCCAGATGCGGAACCTACTTTACGAATACCTGTGAGATAGACTTTTATTCATTTCCCAGATGTCTTATTTGAATTGTTTTATCGTATAGTATACATTTAATGTTCAGGGAACACGATCTTCAATTTTAGATTCACTCTGGCTGCATTTCCACTGCTACCAACTTGATGGATATTTTTTTTTTCTTAGGTTTTTGGGGCTCTTAGTCAATTGGAGTGTGGTAGTGAAGTGTGGGAGCGCATTCTGTTTCAGTCATTTGAGCTTTTGACGGATTCAAACGACGAACCCCTGGTTGCAACAATAGATTTTATATTCAAAGCGGCATCTCAATGTCAACACCTTCCTGAAGCAGTAAGCTCGAAGATAATTGGAAATTGCTCTGTTTCTCTTTAATTACTTAGAGTTTAATTTAGTTGCATTATCAATGCAAAAGAGTTCTATAGGATTGTTTAATACTATTTTGCCATGTCATTAATGAGTTTGGCATCTCATGTTATTAGTATATATTCTAACAAACTAATTGAATGCGATGTCAACGCAATGAATCAAAAGCAAGATCTTATACTTATATGAACTATTTGTAACAGTATTTTTTCTCATGCATGTAGGTTAGGTCTGTTCGTGTCAGGCTGAAAAGTCTAGGTCTTGATGTGTCGCCTTTTGTCCTTGACTTTTTGAGCAAGACTATAAATAGTTGGGGGGATGTTGCTGAAACCATACTGAGGGATATTGATTGTGATGAGGATTATGGTGAAAGTTGCTCATCTCTTCCGTGTGGGATTTTCTTATTTGGTGAACATGGCACTGCTGCTACTGGACTGCACATGATTGATGAGGAGGCTTTCCGTGCTAGTCGTCATTTTTCAGATATTTATATATTGTTAGAGATGTTATCTATTCCTTGTCTCGCTGTTGAAGCTTCTCAAACATTTGAGAGAGCTGTAGCTCGAGGTGCAATAGGTGCTCAGTCTGTAGCCCTGGTATTGGAAAGCCGTCTTTCCCAAAGGTTGAACAATAATACTAGATATGTTTCTGAAAATTTTCAACATTCAGATGGTGCAAGTGCAACAGAGGAAGATGCCTGTGAGCAATTGGGAGTTCAAAGGGATGATTTTACTTCAGTTCTTGGTCTTGCTGAAACTTTGGCCCTCTCCAGAGACCTATGTGTGAAAGAGTTTGTGAAATTGCTCTACATGATAATCTTTAGATGGTATGCTAATGAATCTTATCGGGGGAGGATGCTGAAGAGGCTTGTTGACCGCGCCACCAGCACTACTGATAATGGCCGCGGAGAAGATTTTGATTTGGATATCTTGGTTACTTTGGTCTGTGAGGAACAGGAGTTTGTTAGGCCTGTTTTGAGTATGATGCGAGAAGTTGCTGAGCTTGCGAATGTTGATCGGGCTGCTCTGTGGCACCAGTTATGTGCTAGTGAAGATGAAATTATTCGCGTACGTGAAGAAAGCAAAACTGAGATTTCTAATATCGCTAAGGAAAAATCTATTCTATCACAAAAGCTGAGTGAATCCGAGGCCACAAACAATCGTCTCAAGGTATTTCATATGTCTTGGTTAATAATTTATTTTGGTCAGCTCATATACTGGAGAGTTTATGTCTGATCCACTTCATGATTCAACAGTCTGAAATGAAATCCGAGGTAGATCGGTTTTCTAGGGAAAAGAAGGAACGAGCAGAACAAATTCAAGAGGTTGAGAGTCAGCTCGAATGGCTTCGCTCAGAGCGGGATGATGAAATATTAAAGCTCTCTGCAGAGAAGAAAGTTCTTCATGATCGTTTGCATGACACAGAGACACAACTTTCTCAGTTGAAGTCTCGGAAGCGTGATGAACTAAAGGTATTACTTTTTTAAACAAAAAGAGCATTTGTTCCGTATTACTTTTTTAAACAAAAAGGGCATTTGTTCCTATACGATTGAAAAAAAAAAGCATTCATTTATGCTGATGTTAAACACTGCATTGTAAGCGATTATGCTACAATGACTATGTTAGCAGACCCCCTATTTGGAGGTTAGGCGAGCTCGGAGGTATGGTTATGCATGGCTTGCTAACCAATTTTGTTACTTATTCGGTTAAACAGGGTACAAAATTTTAACAGTAGAATAAACAGAGAGAGATGGGGTGGCATTGTTTTGGTAACTGGATAGAAGGGAATTGTTTCGGTAGTGTGGGGAAAAGTGTTCTTCATTAAAGATTTCCATTACTGTTCCTATATTCTGTCCAGATCCTACAGAATATTATTAAATTTTTTATGAGCTTGCATCTTGAATAAAGAATAGTAAAATTGCAGTTAAGTCCTACTGTGACAGGTTTATGAGCGAGGCTAAGGTTTCAAAAACCAAAGCATCTTTATAGTTTATACTGAGTTATGCAGGATCCACAACTTTTACAGTGGTGTACTGGTGTTTCAACATCGAATTACTATTTCTGTCCTTGCTTTTATCTTACTGCACCATTGCTGTCTTTTCCCCTCTCTTTTCATCCTTTACTCAAACTCTTATATAGGCAATTTATTGTTCATGCATCTTATTTGCCAATTCCTGGAAAATATTTTTCAGCCATTTGTTTATACTTAGTTTTCTAGCTGATGGGTTACTCTTCTGTTATGAAGGAGTTTGATCCTTTCTATTTTTATTGCTCTAATAAAAATTAATTTCAGCACAAAGTATGAGTGTGTGCTTTTGCCTTGTCCACTCTTCAAGGCCAAAGTGCTTTTGTGTGCAGGGGCATGATAGAGTGCATGCCATTCCTGGGTCTCCACAGTTCACACTCCACTTAATTGTTTCAATTTTTAACAGAATTGGTCCTTGACTTAATCTTTAGCCAATATGCTAAATAATTTTCTGAGCCATCCTTTACATCATTAGTCAAATTATGAATATGATGATTGGACAAAGTTGTATACTGGCTGTTGATTGCCTAATGCAACTCTTTTTTCTTCTCCGGGCTCTGGACTGGCCTTATATTGTATGATCAGAGTCTTGTCATAATCAAATTACTTTGCAGGGAAAGTGCTAATTTACATTTTTGAACCCTTTTAACATTTCATCTGACATTTAATGCAGCAATATTTTAGTCAATCTCTCTAAAGATTTTATTACACATATATTACACATATTCTCTCCTCGCCATATTGCTCCTTTTTTTTGAAGAGGGTACAACTTAGGAGGGATTTTGCTCACAGGTTGGTTTGGGTCAGTTTTGGCCATATACGATACTCGAATCGATCAATTTCTTTTGGGTTGAGTTGAGTTCCAAACCCTAACCAAACAACCCGGTCATGAATGGGTTGGATTGGTTTGTGGGTTATAAAGAGTTTTTTAATTCTAAAAAAATGTAATTATATTCCAATACTTCAATACTTGAACATCTAAAAAAAGTCATAAAATTTCAGCATAACAAATCATTCGATGCATAAAATACATCCACAAATGCAACAAAATACATAATAAAGTAATTAAATTAATGACAAATCCCCAAATTAAATTCAACAACTAAATTTTAACATGTCAATAAAAGAAAAATAATTAAAAAATGCCACGTCAACGGGTTCAAATGTCAAATCCACTACCCAAACACCTTTGAGTTTAAATGGGTTGGTTCGGGTTGAACCCGAACTTTAATGAGTTGGTTTGGGTATCCGAGTTTGTGGGTTGACCCATACCATGCACACCCCTAGGTTTTGCCACTCTCCCCTCATTCTCTCCAAAAATTTGAACCAAACAAATTTTTTAAATAATTTCTCTCCATTTCCCTTCAGCCAAACAAACCCTGAAAAAAATTATGTATTTGGTTATTTTATATTTCTTACTCGCCTGTCAATTGTTACCAACAAGCTCTTCACTGGATCTGGAGATATAATGAGGACTTGAAATACTAACATAGAAAAGATATTCATCTATTTTCTGGCACACAGAAATCTTGAAAATGATGCACTTGTGGAAGGAGCCTGTGCTTCATTTTTGGTTCTGAACTTGATAACTAGTTTGCCATTGTGTCTTGATGGGGCAAGGTCAATAATGTTGTAATTTGTGTTTTGAGCAGAAAGTAGTCAAGGAGAAAAATGCCCTTGCTGAAAGATTGAAGAATGCTGAAGCTGCACGCAAGAGATTTGATGAAGAATTGAAAAGATATGCAACAGAAAACGTGAGTCGGGAAGAAATCCGGCAATCACTTGAGGATGAAGTTCGTAGATTGACTCAAACAGTTGGACAAACCGAGGGAGAAAAGCGGGAAAAGGAGGAGCAGGTTGCTAGGTGCGAAGCATTTATTGATGGCATGGAATCAAAGTTGCAGGCCTGCCAGGTTAGCTTTCACATAGAGATTGTACTTTTCGTATTTATTGTTATGTACATGTACAATCCATATGAGCTGAAGCATGTCTCAGTGGTGATGCTCCTCTTTTGAACTACTGTGTTATTTGTAATATATGTAGCTAGCTTTGTCTGCAATTTCAGTGCTGTGTGCTGTTCTCAAATGCTTAGTTGTATGATGAACAAGTTTTGTTTGGTGACTTTAAAACCATAATAAGATATGCCTGTGCATGAGTTCAACTAGGTATCCTTAATGCTGGACTGCTTGATTCTCTTGCCTAAAGTTGTCTAGCTAAAAAATCGTGTGGGTTGAAAATCATTTTTGTTGTAGTATTTTGTTGGATGGCTCAGAATAATGTACAAATGTACAATGTCTGTTTTAATCTTTGAACATTGATGCCGTTGTATGTTGTTTTCTTGTATGTGCAAAATATTGGTCTATGATCATAATCTTGAGATAAATTTGCTAGCTTAACGCCTTGTTTTTCTATTGCAGCAATATATCCACACCCTTGAGGCCTCACTCCAGGAGGAAATGTCACGACATGCCCCACTATATGGTGCTGGTCTGGAGGCTCTATCAATGAAAGAGTTGGAAACACTATCACGTATTCACGAAGAGGGCCTGAGGCAGATCCATGCCCTTCAACAACGTAAAGGGAGTCCAGCTGGGAGCCCTCTCTTGAGTCCCCATGCTCACCCTCACAGCCATGGATTATATGCTTCTGCGTCACCTCCAATGGCTGTGGGACTTCCTCCCTCAATCATCCCTAATGGCGTAGGGATCCATAGCAACGGGCATGTGAATGGTGCAGTAGGACCCTGGTTTAACCACCCTTGAATTCTTCCTTGAATTCTTAGGTCATATAGGATGTAATTCTTTTGAGTTATTTCTTTGGCATTTTGGCTGGTAGTACTGTTGGAGCAAGCAAGGATGTTGGGTAAAGGAGTAAGGAGGGTTAGAATGGTTGGGGTGAAATTTTGTCATGAAAATATTAAAGAGAGTCCAGTGGAACTATCATTTGCAAATGCCATACTCATTTGCGCCTACTTTTTGAGGGAAAAAGAAAAAGAAAAAGAAAATAGTTACAGGCATTTTTTAGTTTCCACAGTTATATTATCTTACTGTTACTACATAGTTTGGCCAAAGTGGTTGAATCTATTTTATCCTGGGCCAGATGTGAAGCGCTGTAAGAAATCTATTGATAGCTTTTTTTATTAATACGTAATCAACAAAGAAAATCCTTACCCCCTTGGTTACACTCATGTCTCAGATATGCATTTCATGTAGGTGTTTTTTATGGTAAATGGTGGGTGCACTGGTATATATGACCCTAATTTACATGTCACTATTGGTTTTAAAGGTAGCTATTTGCAATTTACAAGTAATGTTATTTTTTTTCTTGTATAGTTTAATTGTTATTATCCATGCTGGATTTCGAGTATTGCAGTTACATAAGTGCTCTCCCGTCTCTGCATCAGAATTTGAGAAAGCTTATTGGCTAGATTTAGCACCAATGGCAATGAATCCATCGCTTGTCTCCTTACATCTCTTCCAATACCTTGCCAGCTTGCCCCAGATCATGCTGGAAGCTAATTTTTGGAAGGAATTATCTCTTCTGGAGGTACTTCTGAAATGCTTACAAAGCTCTCCACTACACAATCAAATTATGAGATTTAGAAGAAACAAACAATTATGAAACCGGAGCATGAAGCAAGCATTATTAAGAATATATAAATATAATGTTATGACATTTGACGAGTTCAAATATTTTTATATACTACAAAATACTTGAAAATTCTAATAATGAAAAGGTCAAATGGAGTTAAAATGAAGATCTTAGTTCAGACCAAAGGCCATGGGTACGTAATACGTTAAAGCTGACAGTCCTAATTTCAGTCCTAATTTCGGTTATTAGGAAACACATTTTGTAAAAGAACTTTAACAATCGTATACGACAAAAAATAATAATCACATTTTGAATGAATAATCGAGCATGTGATTTGCTTTACTAGTAGTGGAAAAATTAACAACGTTGGCAACTCGAGTTTTAATAGTAATGTTGAGTGCCGAACTATTTTTTTGTAACATATCTTTTGATGGTTATGTAAGCAAATATTAATATATTATGGGAAATATTTTAAAATGTATAAGACTAACTTCACAAAAAATTATGATAAAGGACATCCATGCAATTTTGCCTTTATTTTTGAAGTTTGGATCATCTCAACAAAATTTTCTTTAATCTCTCTCAATCCTGTCTCTTTCTTTTAATTTTGTACATATTATATCAGTGTTATATATAAGCATAATGAAAAAGAGGAATTCTCTGCACGCAAGGAATTTTAATAAAAATTACCTGTTTTACTTTCCTTTAATACCATTAATTGTGGACAACATTGGAGTTCACTTGTTCCTTTTTGAAGCCAAAAGAACTAAAAAATCACTATATAGTAGTATACTCTATTATGCTTATTAAGTACAAACTATACGAGTTTCATATTCAATCTCCTCAGCCATATTGAGTGTAAGATCATGTGAAAAACATCAAATCTTTTAGCCGGCTGATTAAGAGTAAAATGTCTCCTCACAGCCCTTACACCTTGTTTGAGCTTCCTGTACTTGCTCTCTGGAATAGCATTAAGAACCTCTTTCAACCTAGGAATATTCGAAACATCCACCTGTACTGAAAATGCTTCCCATCGCAGCACATCACTGAAAGGCAACACATAATAATTCGATAGAATCACAGGTACACATTCTGCATAAATTGACTCCACAATTCTTGGGCTAGCCACTTCATGGCCACTTGGACAAAGACAGAACTTGGAGTTTAGCATTAAGGAATAGTAATCTAGGCCTTTAGGGAGATACTCGTACACATTAATGTCACTGTCTCTGTTTTTCCAATGGTGGAGAAGAATGGGGCGAATTGGGCCGTGCATACCACCGGCGAAAAAGGCGAGGTAGCGGCGTGGGGCATTTTCCGGAGGAAGTGAAAGGAGTTTAGGGGATACTTCACCTCCATATAAGTGAATTTCTGGTAAAGTTACATCTTTTAGAGGATTGAAACCTTCAGAAGTGTTGGCATTGCACAAGACACGGATGGAGGTGTTGTAAAGGAAAGGATTACCCTTTGATGCATGTGGACCCTGCATATAAATAAAGCAAACGAAAATGGCTTCAAATTCACATTGGAATCATTTGGCTGAAAGCACAGCATAACACAATTCATGCTTTGGTTTATATATGTCTGACTATAAATTTCTGTGCTGTTACACTGACGTGAGAAAAGAAATATGAAATTCTAATTAGGTGTCATTATCAAAAGAATTTCGTGGATGACTAAAAAAGAAAAAACCTGAGGCGTGTTACTGTCCTAAATAATTATTCACGAGATTGCACAGGTTCGTCTCGACGGAATATTCGTTAAGATAACTCAGGCACATAGATACAAAAGAAGAAAAATTGTTTTTCTTTCGGTATCACAACTCTTTCAGAAAAATTTATTATTAATTTTTTGTGTTACTCCCCCTTCTTTTCAAGGTGCTACATATATATAGTCCTAACAATTAACTGTAAAGAAATAGTATTAATAATAAATTAATAAGCAACAAAAAGAAGAATAGTGCACGAGGTTGTTGCTAAATTATAGGCAAAGGCAATGTGACCAAAATATTAGGGAAGCACTTAAAAACGTGGAGAGAGTCTTCCAAGTATATTTTTAAGCATATTTTTCAAATAGGAAAATTAATTAAATGAAATAATAACTTTTAAAATATCACACAATCTCAACAGATGTTTAGATGTCTGACACAAAAACACCAAACTTATTGACGGACACAGTACCAACATTTTAATTATATTTAATTAATTTTATTTTACGTTCTAATCTCAAATTAATGATCAACATTTTTAAAATTAATTTTTTTGTTGTATAATTTAAACTGTTTGATCTTAAATAGAGACTATTTCAATGCTTGAACATGCAATGTTTTTAACATGGAAATAAAAATAAATTTGAGGTATGGAAAAGGGAATGGAACAAACCCAATCATGGCAAGCAAGCATGAAGTGGTCGGCACCACGAGTTTTGTTCCAGAAGGGGTACCTCATAGATACCATTCTCACGTAATCAGAGACAAACTGCTTTAAAGGAGTGATGTCGTAATTAGAGGATGGTGTATAGAGGTATTTGACCATCCATGTGACACTGAATGGTAAAAAGTAAACATGAGCAGCATTAGGATCATTGGTTCTAAACCTTCCAACTCCGTGTTCCATCTCATGGAGGAACCTCCCTTCAATCGAGTATATGTCCTTGCAAGGGCCATCGTGAACAATTGGTAGGTCCCCATCTGGGTATACGTACACTTTGAATATCTTCTCCATCTCCAAGTAGCTCCTGTAATAATAATAATAATAATAAGCCCTGTTATTAGCTAGCTAGCCTTAAGAAATGAATAACTGCTGCATTCCCTTTTTCCAAGAAAACTGAAATTTTCATGCAGAATGATGGAACCCGTGGTTCTATGTCAGGACTTCGAGTATAGCCCATTGAGAACTTAGAATTGTGACATTGACGCAGCAAAATATGAAAGAAAAAAAAAAACAGTAATTTCTATCTCAATCGTTTAATGATGAGTGAAGGTTCTGGTGTGATTATTATTCACACATATTTTCCAAATTTAAGGGTCAGATAGTCAGGACCACATGGCTCCTACTCTACAACATTAAATGATTTATTAGTAAAAGAAAAACAGTAAATGATTTCATAAAGCATATATAATTAGAGAAATATTTTCGAGACACAAATTTGAACACAACGGTATGTTTAAACGGTTTTTGAGTTTTAAATTGTTTTGTTTAATGTTTATTGTCTCACTTTCGAATTGATTTTTACGCTCAATAGTATATAGTCTCGAGATACGATGTTAATACAACTAATATAACTAATATTACAATTTACTATTCTATTTAAGCATTTAAACACATAAGTGCTTAGATTTTTCTCTCTATAAATGTAACGCATGATGATGTATGTATATAATTTATTTTCAACTTTTATAAATTATTATTCATAATATTTTAAAATTAAGATAGAAAACAATTGATATATAATTCATGCTTACCCTCATCTATTATCTATTATAATGCCACCTGTATTTATATGTTGAGTAGTCAACTAATTTTTTTTCTTTCTCTTTAGTATGTTTCTCTAAATCAATTTTGTAATAACTATTTTATTACTTTATTTTTACGATTTAATGTATTTTTCAACTAGTTACACCTTTCTTTTAATTCCAAACATAATATTAACTAAATTAAATTTCAAACATTTTATGCAATTTACTAGCTCACCAAACTTTTGATCTTCCTTTCTTGATCTCTAACATTCTCTTTTATTTTCACAAGTCTACTTCCATCATCTAAAACTCCAATTACACCAACTTCTTTTTTTTAATTAACATTTAGTTGATGTCATTTTCATTGATATATGTATCCTATTTTATCTTGGTATATGTGCACTTACCTCTATTTTATGCTCCATCATATTTTTAACCAAGTCTCGATACAGTAAAAAAAAAAAAAAAAAAGTATAAATTGATCTTAACAAATATGTGTTAGTATTACTTTCAAAAAAAATATTATAAAACGGATTTTAGTGGTGGAACTTAGTCCAAGTGCAATTTACCATTTCATATATTGTATTTCTATAAATTGAATTATAATTTGATACACAAATAATTTATAAATAATAAAGTACTAATTTTTTTATAAAAATTACAAATTTTTTTAAGCCATTCCACGCAATACACGTGAGTTTCATTTTAATTTATCTAATTTGATTATTCTTTATATGATAGCATTCAATTATATAGAGTTTTATTCTGATACACCGACATGACTTTTAAAATCATTAAAATTAAAATCAAATTAAATTTTTTAATAACATAATAATTGTGATTAATTGATAATATTGTAAACAAAGTGATATTAATGATATAATGTCCCATTTAACGAGAAACAAGAATGTATATTTCTCATTTTGTTATTGGCAAGTGAAAAAATAAAGTCCACTTGGGTGTAGTTTGTGTTTCAAAACACTATTCTTCAATTTTCTTTAGATTAGTGTTCTTACTATTTATCATTATCATTGTGAAAAATGTTTACACTAATTAATGATGTATATAAAATTAAACACTATTACTAAGCAAAAAACTATTAATTGTTTAGGATATATGATCAGAGAAAAAAAGGAAAACACAGACAATTATATTAACTTTATACTATCGTCTAATAAAATAAAAGTATGTGATAACTATTTTATAAAAAGTTATAAAATAGATCTGCATGTTAAGACGATGAATGTTCATTACCACTAGAACATAAATATTAAACTCATGTATCAAAGACTGGTCCAACAAATATTTTAAACACTAGAATTGCCAAATTAAAGAAAAATATTAACGTATTTAATTTAAGATGTAACTAAATACATTAATATTTTTTCTATAAATAGGTACGGATGGAACAACAAACAAACTAAGCACAAAAACATGGAATGTTACTTACTGAAATTAGTGGGCGCAAGACACAACATGTTGAATATGAAAGTGAATTATTCAAAAAAGAAATAAAACTGAAAAGTAAGGGTAGCAATTCGATTCCTTTTGCTCAACCAAACAAGCAACTACTTAAAAAGGCCTGGAATATTATTTATTGAATTAATTATATACTAAAACTAGCGGAGCAAATCCTATCAGATGCCATCATGCATGACTAATACAGCCGCAAACGTAATTGCTAACCATAATCCCATGATTATGACTTGGATGTTGACAACTTAATATCAACATACTACTACTAGTTGCTAGTACTATTTTGTTAGAAATAATGGAAATTTGGGGGTGGCACAAAGAGGGCAACACATAAGATATTAATGATCACGATAAAGTAGTGCCCAACATCTTTTTCTGTGCAAGTTTTTATCATTGTACAATGCGTATGTAGAACTCTGAAAGCAAATGAATGCTAGCGCACTCGGTGCCACCCCCCACACCGAGTTTAGCTATCGTATATTGCAAGGAAAATAGAGATTATGGCTCACAAATCAAAACCACGGTATATATCATAGTAAAAGATGTTATAGTAGCGGTGACTTATAAGCAAAGCTCTCAATCGGCTGTCCACGCTTTGATGTTGATATTATTAGAGATTTTATATTTATACATTTTTAATATAAATTACTCTCGTTATTACATCTTAAATTTCAATATTTTTTTTATCTATCCTTTTATTACATTAATAATATATATCACATTTATTACATTAGTTATTTATTTTTATCTCATAAAATGTCTATTGAGTATTTACACATCATTTTCCATATTATTATTAACAGAAATACAAAAACAATGTATTAATTTGTGCATTTTTATATTATTCTCCATCCAAAAATGAAATATAATAAAAACTTTAAATGTCTTTTAGAATAAAATATAAACAGTCAATAATTTATTTCATATTTAAGACGATGTCTCTAAAATATTCTTAGTTTAATTTTTTTCTCTTCATTTTCAATGATCTAATTTAACGGTCATTTATAAAGGATAATTTAGATAATAAATATTATATTTTATTTATTAAAATTCCATAAATTAGATGTCATCAACTATATTTTTTAAGAGAAAATACAATATATAAATTTTATACTGAAAACAAAAAATAAAAAATGTTTTAAAGTTATTTCCGTATGCTTTGACAAACATATTTATGTAGCGCTGTCATCAAAATGTTAGTGTAAGTTAATTTTGCGTCAAAAATACACTTCCATTAAACTTCTTTCTAAATATGTGTTATTTGATCTAGTTTTATTTATTGTTCATTTTCGAGAGAGTTTATTTTCTTTATTTTCTTCTTTTTTTTTTAATCATATTTCATCGTAAAATATTCATTTTATTTTAATTCGTTTGTTTTAGTTTCACATTTCTCTATATTATTTGATCATATTACTTTTAACATGTAAGTTATATATTCTTTTTAAAAATAATTGTGTTGTTAAAAGCGTATAAATAATTTATACAAATGAAGTCTAACTAAAATTGGTACTTACTTCTGAATTTCTTTGTATTATGGTATAAACTAAATTTATCATTAATAAGATTAAATAGTATAGTAAGACAAAATTAAGGAGAAGGAGAAAAAAAATGTGGGAGATCGAGGATATACTGATAAAATAAGCGCGGGTTATGATAAACGGCTCCAGCGGGAATGTAACCGTCGTTGTTGTGTGGTGATTTTGACAGACTGAGATTGCTTCTATCATCTCCTAATGCTGCCT
This sequence comes from Cicer arietinum, assembly GCF_000331145.2. Taxonomy (NCBI): domain Eukaryota; kingdom Viridiplantae; phylum Streptophyta; class Magnoliopsida; order Fabales; family Fabaceae; genus Cicer; species Cicer arietinum. The sequence goes on along the minus strand of NC_021164.2, from coordinate 74,370,655 downwards.
TCCGTATTGAACCTCTCGCTCGTGCCAGTCCTTCTTCTCTCTTTTCTTCTTTGCTCTTCACCTTTCTTACTTCCCTCTGTTAACAATAAATAACATGCTTAATTAATCACTTACACTAGTTAACTCCTCGTTCAATCAAAACATTAATTAATTCTTACTTATACATAATTAATTAATCAGTGATAAAGGATATAGAAATAAATTGAATTAAACTATAGCAGTAACAGTACTGATCGATCGATAATTGAAATTGATGTTGTGAAAATTAAAAACTGAACCTAGCTAGCATGCGTCTAGTATTTTTTTTTTCTTTTCCTTTTTTGTATTTAAGATCCACGCCGGCGTTTGAGTAAGAGTAGAGAAATTAGTTACCGTTACGGTGGCATTTGAGTGACTGGTGTGTCGAACGGCAAGGAGGTGATCGTTCTCGCCGGAAACCTTTGTTCGTAAGTGATGAAGTGAAACGGAATATGAAGGCTTTGTGTCGATAATGAATTTCGTCAAATTCGAAGGAAGCATCATATAGACGACGGTGAATAACGCTAGAGATAGTAACGTAGTGGCAAAAAGCAAGTGTCTATGGCAAATCTTCATTTTCTTTCTTCTTTTTTGGTTTGGAACTTTTGAATTTTCTTTGTATACTTTGGAGTGTTTGAGAGAGAGAGAGAGATGAATGTGAACTATGGTGATGGAGGTATAGATGTTATAATATCTATCTATCTCTTTCAGACTTTTTTGTTGGTGATCAGCGTGGACACTCAAATTTGAACTTGTGGAAGCTCCAATGACGGATTTGACCCTGAAATCTGAAAAATTACTATTTGGACCTCGCGAGAGAGCAAGAGGCACGTGACGAAGGACACGTTTTTTATTTAGCATTCAAAAAAAAAGGCGTTAACATATTTCGCGCTAAAAACAGGGAAAAGTTTTGCGCAGATTAGGAGCGATTTTTCTCTCTTTAAATGCCAACTCCTGTTAGTTTTTCTTAACTATATTAGTTTTAGCTTCTTCAATACACAATTCAGCCTCGTTCCATCTTCTACCAAGCTAGACTTCCCTCTCCATTATTTTTGAGCTGAAGCAGATAATTTTGTTTTTGTTTTTGTCCATCAAACGGATAATTTTATTACTATAAATTTGAGTATATAAAAAGCTTAATTATATTATAACATGTACTAAAATCACTGTTTTTATTAAATCTAATGATTAATTAAAATGAACCAAAATTTTAGTGATTAAAATCAATTTTTTTTCAACTTGATGGGAATAAAAAAATCTTTAATTCTTAAATCATATTGTATTTCCTTTAGTTTTTTCAAGTACAATTATTTGTTTGTACTTTTTTTATATATTTTTTTGTACTTATATTCTTTTACTTCTCCACTTCTTTTCTGTACTTATTTTCTTTAAATCTTTATTCGATTCATCTACCTTTTAAATATATTTAATTGATAAGAATGTTATATTATTTTTAATATATCTAATACATCTTTTGAATTAGATAAATGAAAAATAATCTACTTAATAAAATAATAATTAGTAGTTTTGAATTGAATTTTTATATCCCTTAGAAATTATTTCTTTGAGGAGTTAAAATGTTGGAATAGATATCTTTTTATAAACAAATGTAGTAAATTAGTTATTATGTTAGTTTTTATGAGTTTGAGTTTAGCAATTTTTTTTATATCTCTTGCGAGATCTTTTAGCTCATCAAAATTGATTAAGTGAGCCATATGAAAACGAATTTAAATCTTATCCTTTTCTTTCTAAAATTATATATATCACTCTCTCTTGTTCTATTTGTTAATGTAACTTGGACAATTGAGCACAATATTGTGCAAACAAATATGAGTAACAATAATAAGTTGGTTGAGCATTTGATTTCATACTTTTTTTAAAAAAAAATTCATACGTCTTACACAAATGGTCAAACGTTTAATTTTTTGCTTTTGTGTATAAAGAGAAAAATCTATTTTGTAAGTTCAATAAACTTTTCTATTGAGATTAATCACTATTAAAAAATAATGATTGATATTCCATATCTATAACACAGTTATGAATAAATAAACAAAATTTAAAAAGATAAAATTACAAAGTTTAGATGAAACGAGAAGGAAATATCTATATTACTTTTTTAATATAATACTAACAACTACATTGATTGTTTTGTCAATAATAAAAAAAAATGTTAACACTGTTCAAGTTATTTAAAAAATAACATATATTTGTATAAATTAATTAATTAATTAAACAAGCAATAAATACCCTTAAACAAACATGTGGTTTTCTCTCTTGAGTAATTAATTAGCCGGGCGTACACCTCCTTTATGTAAAGCGTAACTAACTCATCAACAGACTCTCCCTTTCTGTTTTGAGTGGCCAATGAAAGGTTATGCGTTACAATTCCAACAAACATGGCCTGAAAGCCATGCTTGAGCTAACACAACAATAAAGACGAAGCATATCATTCACACTTTGCAATTATCTTATCGCATTTTCCATATAGCAGTTAAAATGGGATTCATCAGCGGCATGATCGTTGGTATCGCCGTTGGTATTGTATTGATCGTTGCTTTTGCTCGTCAAGAAAGCATCCGATCCAATCGTCGCTCCAATCTAGTATGTTAAATCTCAAATTCACATTCATTTTAACTCTCTTCAATTTCATTCCACAATAACATGAACCTTATGATATATGATATTTTAATTTCATTAAACAATCATTTGAATCTTAAATATATGAAACAGTCACTATAATTAAAATTACAAAAAAAATCCCTAGATGGGTATTTTATTCGTCTGTCTTTGATTAGTTAATTTGGTCCCGTGTTTTTTATTAGCCAATTTAGTCCGTGCTATTATGAATAGAAGATCCACTTAAGGATAGTTTTATTCGGTAAATACTCATCCCCAACAACACGAAATGACATATTACTGGAAGTTCCGTTTCGAAAATTAAAAACTGAGTGAAATGCACTACTTTCGATAGTGAATTAACATCTTAGGAGCAAAAATGGGAGGGGATGAGCAATCACCATTTTATACTTTAGATTCAGTAACATACTATTGGAACATGGTTTTGCAAATTTAAAGACCAAAATGACCGTTGCCTCATTATAATTCAGTTACTGTGCGTGTTTTGTGAATCTGTTATAGGCGAAGACGATAGCACAGTTTGCGAGGATGACGGTGGAAGATTCTAGAAAACTTCTACCTCCAAAGTTCTATCCGTCATGGGTGGTCTTCACTAAGAGGCAGAAGTTGAGTTCAACTTGTTAATTTGAATGTAAAATTTTACTTGCTAATTCAAGTTCAATTTTGATATGGATTCTGATATTAATTTGTTCATTAATGCAGTTAAATTGGCTTAATATGGAGTTAGAAAAGATATGGCCGTTCGTTGATGAGGTACTTAACTTTGGTTTTTGGATTATCATCTTTGGAGATATATATTTTATTGGATGATGAGGCTATATGGATTATTGGCTTTTGAATAATGCAAAATTGCAATGTGAAAATGCATGTAGGCAGCGTCTGAATTGATAAAAAGCAACGTTGAACCAATTCTTGAACAATATAGGCCAGTGATTTTGTCTTCTCTCACATTTTCTAAGTTGACGCTTGGCACCGTTGCTCCACAATTTACAGGTTCGATATATTATATTCTTGTGAATTTTGAATCTTGCCTTTTGGGTTATGACCAATGGGTATCCATATGCTGCCTTATACATATTTTTTTAGTTGCATGTAGTAGTACTTGTGCTTGTTATTAGTTTATGCAAAAATTCAAAAACACGGATGATTTTGTCTCATGCTTATGCTTTTGGATTCTCTTGTTCCATGATACTCATAAGTCATAACCAAGGTGAACTAAGTGAAACGAAGGTTTTCCTTTTATTAAAATGTTGGTTTTGTTCATCCCAACAATATCATACTTATGCTGAAATATGCTGCTTGAAATATCTAGGAATTTCAATTGTTGAAGAGGATAGTGGGCCTAATGGAGTGACAATGGAGTTTGACATGCAGTGGGATGGTAATCCCAATATTGTTCTTGACATTAAAACCAAAGTTGGTGTTGTACTGCCTGTGCAGGTGATACACAAATCATTGTTATGATGGCTTTGAGCATTAATTTTCAATCTATCTGAAATATGTCTCTCTCTCATAAAACATAACTATGTGATATTTTTTTTAAAAAAAATACTAGAAAAACAAAATTATATTACCAAATCAAATGAACGCTGTCATACTAGTTCTGGTGAATAATTTCGACTTTCAATTACATTGTTTATCTAGACATGTTTATCTTCCAATGTCTTATAGAAATGTATAGTTCGATTCATATGTGCATTTTGTAATACAAATCATGAAGACATCATATAGGCTTCAGCTATCTTATTGGCAAACGATTTGCAAACCTTTCATGGAGGAATAATATGGACTGTGCAATTCAATCTATTGGGTTGTATGTGGATATATAATAGTGAGTAAAATAGAATGCAATGAGATAAAACAAAATGGAATGAAGTTACCATTTCATTATTCAAAATTTTTTTCTTCATGAAATGAAGAAAAGAAACTGGTTTCATCATAAACCCCCAAACTACTATCATCCAAAGAATAGGAACATTCCACTCTATCCTACTATAAACATCCAAAGAATATAATTTACTATCATTCCACCTCATTGCATATCCCTATCCTTTAATATAAACATAAAATTGGTGGCATCATTATTGATTTTGCATATGCCAATTTTTATAAGCTATTCCTTATCATTCTATTATTTCTCTTTCATTGCACCTTGTTTATATAGGTAAAAAATATTGGATTCACTGGGGTTTTCAGGTTGATCTTCAAACCTCTTGTAAACGAGTTCCCTGCTTTTGGAGCCGTTTGTTTTTCTCTGAGAGAAAAGGTGAGTTATACCGTCTTTGTAACTTATGCTCATATTAGGAGAAAATTGGAATATATTTCAACATGTTGAAGGAAGGGATAATTAGCAGAGGTTCTTTAGTGATACCTCTGTTTTTTGATGTCGAGTAACTGGAATAAAACTAACTTCAATCAGTGCTAGCAACATAATACAGATTATAGTTAATGAGAGTTTATTCATCTACGTGTAAGCTTAAAAATCCAACCACCTCACTTTGTTTTTCCTTGTTCTGCAAACAGAAAGCTCTGGATTTTACTCTTAAGGTCGTTGGGGGTGATATATCATCTTTACCAGGAATATCTGATGCTATAGAGGTACAAGAAATTTAATTTTTTATGGTAGTCTGTGGATATGTTGTAATATCAAACAATGAGCCATTAACACAATCTTCACGAGTGCACAATATTTCCTAGTTGTGTAATAATAGACCAATGTCAGTCATTAGATGAAAAATTTCTCGTTTAATATTTTAGTAGTTTTATGGTTTTACAAATTTTAGTGCTGTGTGTTATTTTTAGTCATTGAAAATCTTAATTTTAATTACATATCCAATGTTTTTAAGGGTATTGCTTCTACTTCTTTTCACTCTTTTTTCCCAACTCTTCCGGCGATCTCAATTGTTGATTCTGATGTTTTGTTAGCAGAGGTTTGAATAGCAGAGGTATAATTAATAAACAAGTTAGGCATATGATGGCTCACGGCATTAATCAATTTCTTCTTAACTCATTCAACGCTCTTC